>NC_087181.1:17633999-17668999 GCF_035594125.1 Scylla paramamosain
ACTTTTATTTATTTATTTTTTTATGTAGGAGGAACACTGGCCAAGGGCTATAAAATATCCAATTGAAAAAAATGCCCACTGAGATGCTGGTCCATGAATAGGGTCCAAAGTGGCAGTCAAAAATTGAAGGATAGGTGTCTTGAAACCTCCCTCTTGTAGGAATTCAAGTCATAGGAAGGTGGAAATACAGAAGCAGGCAGGGAGTTCCAGACTGCAGCACAATTCAATCTGACTTACACCAGACAGAATCATTACACTTCCATTTATCTACCATCATATTGAAACTAGCATCTGCACTTACCACTTTCCTGAATTAACTAATCTAATCGACCTCCTTTTGAAATTATTGATGCATTTACTACCTTGCATTATCCATAAATTTATCAAGCATCCTATTGAAGCTATGTAACATCATCAGTGCACCTACTATATTCTTACATTATTCATATATGTAAACCCAAACTGAAACTAACATCTATTACTTTCCTGCATCATCAGAAAATTCACCCAACCTCATCACTAACATCTAAGACACTTTCCTGCATCACCCATACAATTACCATACCTGCCATGAAAAACACTCTCTACTTCCCTAAACCATCAAGAAATTTATCCCACCCATTCCAAACATCCAATACCTTTCCACTTCTTCCCCACTTTACAACCTTATCAGTGAACAAGACTTTACCTACCTCCCTCTAATCCAACCCCACCTACCGTATCACCATCCGTTCGTACACCAACACGTCCCGTAAGACAAGATTCAGTGGTGGAGCCGGCCACAGTCAGATATGGTAAGTCATGCATATATAGCTGTCTGACCTTACTGGGCTTGGCATGCACTCAGGTAGGACTGTTCCAAGGCCACTGTGTCTCTCTCTGACCTTTCCTCTGGTGAATAAAATAAAGGTGGCCTAATTCTTCCCGGATACCAGGGTCTTCTTCCATACTGGGTGATGATGCTTAGGGTGACTTCCTGTTGTTTTCTCTCTCTCTCTCTCTCTCTCTCTCTCTCTCTCTCTCTCTCTCTCTCTCTCTCTCTCTCTCTCTCTCTCCTATCACTATCATCCTCCCTACTAGATAATGATACTTTGACTCTCTCTCTCTCTCTCTCTCTCTCTCTCTCTCTCTCTCTCTCTCTCTCTCTCTCTCTCTCTCTCTCTCTCTCTCTCTCTCTCTCTCTCTCGTTCTGACAAATAAAAACACAAGTTGCCAACCCAACACATACAAATCCTGAATGATAATTAAATAAAAACTAACAAATATAAAACTGCAGTCACAGTTCACTTTTATATTCTTTTAATATGTAAACAAGGCTGGGCACGGTCTATTAAATAAATAAATAAATGATGCAAAAGCCGCACAAAATTCTCAATACACTTAGAATATAAACCTGAAGGGAAGTTGTTTTAAAGAAAAGAGCAATGAATATTATGTGGCCAGCAATAATGGACTCTAGAAAGTTGAAAAAAAAAAAAATGGGAAAAAAGTTATGGAAAAATAAAGGAGGAAATTATAACCGTTTATCATATTTATATTCATTTACTTTTTCTCATTCTATTTACCTGTTTACTAATTCTATTCTATTTCCTTATTTATTTACCATTTATTTTTGTATTTCTTCCACCAAGTACGAACAATTTTACGTATTTTAACTTAATGCAATGATCTACTCATCTCTTTTTTCTGGTTTTGTTTAATGAGATTCTCTACGAGTTTGTTTACACAGCCTCAACTGACAAGGTCTCTCAGAGGCAAGCAAGATGACAAGATACAGCAGGTTTTCATTAAGATAGCCAATATCAGTACGAGTCTCTTCCTACCCTCTCAAGAGCCCTCCATCTCTCGAGTCCCTTGTGTTTTATCCTCTCCCAAGTTTCTATATTTATTTTTTTATTCATTCCATGTTAGTATCTCTCCTGTAATCTCCAAAGTTTTGTCTGCTTCCACTTTTATCTCCTCATTTCCTTTCACTATCTTCTTTCTCCTGTTCCTTCAGTCTCTCTATTTTTATTTATTTATTTTCTATCTTTTAATCGGACTTTTATTCATATTTTGGTAAACATTTTTGTGTAGTGTATGAAGTCTTTGTTTTCCCTTTTCTCTCTCTTGTCTCTTTTTCCCTTTCCCTATATTCTCTTTACTCTTCCTTAGGCCAATTTTGTTTTCTTTTCTCTCATTTTTTTTATTTATCCTCTCATTCTCATTCCCATATTTACAAAGGCTTGAACTCCCCCCTCTCTCTCTCTCTCTCTCTCTCTCTCTCTCTCTCTCTCTCTCTCTCTCTCTCTCTCTCTCTCTCTAACTCATACAGGCTAAAACTCTTCTTATGCTCTCTTCCTCTCTTCTTTCTTTTCTCTTTTCATGTCTTCTCTTAGCTAGTCCTTTGCGCTCTCTCTCTCTCTCTCTCTCTCTCTCTCTCTCTCTCTCTCTCTCTCTCTCTCTCTCTCTCTCTCTCTCTCTCTCTCTCTCTCAATAACTCACAAGCCCATACAAACTTCTACCTCATACTTTACACTTCACACATTCTTAAGTTATCCAGACTTTTCCTCCTCCTGGTCACATCCCTTACTTCACATCCCACAAAGGCATTTTTTACGAGAGAGAGAGAGAGAGAGAGAGAGAGAGAGAGAGAGAGAGAGAGAGAGAGAGAGAGAGAGAGAGAGAGAGAGAGAGAGAGAGAGAGAGAGAGAGAGAGAGAGAGAGAGAGAGAGAGAGAAGCAATTAGCAACATTTTATTTTTCTCCTTAATTTTTGTATTTCACAGATTCTAAGACTATCCAGACGTGCCTATTCCGAGGAGAAATATGGTGATTCGCTGACTATCTCTTTCACTTTTATCTGCAACATCCTTCCTTTATCACAAGTTATTCTGATGTATTTCCTTTTTTTTTTTTTTTACGGCTACTACGAAGGTTTTGTAATCCCTCTCTTCACTCCTGCAGGTGTTTGGAAAAGGCCTTGTGTTGTGCCCTTAGTGTTGTGAATTGTCCGATATTACAATGAAAGGGTAAGATAAGCTATATTTGATACAAGTGCAAAAAACATTACACTCTATATATACATACGACCTCCAGTGCTGACTATTACTCCTCTTCAGAGCAAAAATTCACTAAGCTGGATTTAAAATATTCATTGATTAAGAGGAGGTAAGCTGGACTTGGTAATGATGCTACAAAAAGTAACATTCATTATATACAGCCAGGGATGTAGACTACTTTTACACACACTATACAAACACTATACATGATAGAGAAGTTTTAGTATGGTACCTCTACACTCACTTCCACTGTTTTAAGGAATGCAGACTACTTCTATACACACTACACAAACACTATACATGATACAGAAGGTTTAGTATGGTCAAGCAAACTTCTGCACCCACTTTCACTAATCTGCTCTCCCCCTCAGTTTTAAGCCCTCTGATCTGCTGATATCCTACCTACATGACCTAATAACATGCACGGCCATCACATCAGGGAATTTCAGATTACAGGAAAATAAATGACAGAGGAAATGACTGCAGATTACTTGACTTATAACCTTAACTAAATGCAAGAGTATTCCACATTGCTGACAGTTTTCAAGATCTTATTCAACTGTATCTATTCATGTTGGAAGGATGGTAGGAGCAATTGCAGTACATGAAGGTTCATTATAGTCACTGTCAAAAGTTTAAATAATCTTTCACAACCTCTAGTGTCTTTCCTTAAATTTTCATCTTCTGATCTGCAAGGAATATTACAAAACCCGATGACTGAACGTAAGACCACAAAGACACAAGAAAATAAGGGAAGCTGCAAGAAGCCAAGAGACAGTCCAAGTGACAGTCCCTTTATGAAACACAGACCTAATTCCACCAACCAACATCATGCACGAATTCATCTAAGCTTCTCAACAAATCAAAGCAAAACACACAAGTGGAAAGAGAGAGAAGAGCAGCAGGTTACAGCTCTGCCCAAAGGCTACACAGTGTTAAAGGTGAAGGAATGAATTGCAGAGTGTCACAGGATGCATGAGGGAAGGTGAAAGCAAGTCTATGGGAGGCCTTGCTTGTGTTAAAGGTGACAGTATGAATTGTGATGTGGAGGTGGTCAATTTTAACACTTTCGTATGGTTTGGCGACATGGAAGGGGATGGAATGAAGTGAGGTGACAAAGAGGATATAGAAAGACTGGATGCTAAAGTTGTGAGAGGAAAACTGGATGTAAAACAGGACATGATGTTGGAATATTTGTGAAAGGAGGAGGAGATGGGAAAGAGTGGAATGTTAGCAATGAGAGTAGATGAAGACTTGACAAAGGGGATATAGAAAGACCATATGCCAAGGTTATGAGAGGTAAATCGGATATGAAATAGGAAAATGCTGGTATATATATGAGAGAGAAATGGGATAGGAGATGGAAAGAATGGAGTGCTGATTTCAAAGTATGAGAGGAACACTTGACGAAGCACAGAAAGACTAGATGCTAAGTTGTGAGAGGAGAACCTGATATAAAACAGGAGAGAATGTTAATATATATATGTAAAAGGAATAAAATATGAGAGGAAGCCTTGATATGATAAAAAAAAAGACATGTAGGAATATCTGAGAGAGAGAGAGAGAGAGAGAGAGAGAGAGAGAGAAATGCTGTAGATATCAAGGAAAACATAAAATGAGAGGAAAAGATGGAAGAATGAAAGAGATAAGTGATAAGAGGTTAAGGTAGAGAGGATACTTCGACTATAAATAGAAAAATCATTTACAAAATAAAAGAGCAGAGTTACAATGAAAGAGATGAAGGATATGAGTCTGGGAGAGATTAAATGATATAGTAGTTGTAGATTGGAAAGACAAGAGTTGGAATACTGAAGATAAGATGAACAGGAGAAAGGGAGGGATGGAGTGTGGGAAGATACATGAACAGAGACAAATTAGAAGGGAAGGAGTATACAAACAAAAAAATTTCACACTTTTCTATCAAGATTACTACCTCACAAGGGGAATTCCAAGGAAGAGTCTTTTTAAAGTGAAAATTAGGCTGATGAAAAAATACAAAAATACAAAGAAAATTCATTCATAAAGCATAACACATAAGAATTTGCACCATTAAACGTAGAGAATTAACAGAAAATTACTTTACAGTGGATCATATCAGTTAATCCACGCACAGTATTTGCATTGTACTAATGAACTCAAAAATTTAAAAAAAATAAAAAGAAATAAAAAAATAAGATAATTACCACTAAAAAAAAAAAAAAGCAAGCAGAAAATACATTAGAGCAGATTAGCAGATAACATTAGAGGCGATTTACCTGTCCTTTAATTAACTCACCTGGTACGTGTTGTCGAAGGAGTCATACATGAAACGGGTGATCAGCGAGGTCTTTCCGACTGAAACGGAGAAGAAAAACAGAACGCGACATTAGGCAGCTTATCTCCTTTGTTGTTATTGGCTGTTATTTTCATGTTTTTTTATTTATTTATTTATTTTTTTTTTTTTTTTTTTTGTGCGTGTGTTATTGTCATGCATTTATTTTATTTTATTTTTTTGTCATTCAATTTTCTTTTCTTTTTTTTTTTTTTTTTGTTATTGGGTGTTATTGTTATGGATTTCTTTTTTTTTTTGGTTAAGTTTATCATTTTATTATTTTCTTCTCTAAACACTATATCTGGTTGAGTTTTGTTACCATTTCAATATTTCCTCCCACAAACTTTTTTATGCTGTTAAATTTTCCCATCAAACACTATTTTCTTGTTATATTTCATTGCTGTTTGATCATTTCCTGCTCTAAAAACTATTTCATTGCTGTTTTATCATTTCCTGTTCCAAAAACTCTCTCATTTTTAAGTCTTTTTATTATCATATCATTTCTTCCTGTACACACTAATTATTTAGATATAATATACACAATACTCCACCAACCCAAGTCTGGCACAGAAATCTTGCCTCCGAGGACACAGACATGACAACACTGACGGTGGGCAATGCTCTCCCTCACCAACTGGCTCAAGTATTCATATCTTTTGAAACGTATGGCAAATTGACAATGTATTCCAACCAAAATCTTTAATTACTTATAAGACGCTTGAATACCTGTACATGATTCCAGAGAGTAAAGACTGGAGAGAATATTTTTTTCTTTATTTTTTTATATTAAGACACTGGCCAAGGGGAACAAAAATTTGAATAAAAAAATAAATAAATAAAAACAAAGGCCCATTCAAGCCAGTTCCCAGAGTAATGCCAAATAGAATGATCAAATAGAGGATAAGTATCTTGAAACCTCCCTCCTGAAAGAGTTCAAGTCACAGGAAGGAGGAAATACAGAAACAGGCAGGGAGTTCCAGAGTTTATGTACATTTATTGGGTTATATTTTCAAACAGAGAGGGGTACGTTGGCCAATGAGCACGAGAGCAGAGAGAAGTGACAAAGGTTGCTGTCTTGCCGTGTTGCAGTGAAATAGCAGTTACGCGAGTTTATCTTAATTGTCTACAAACATTATCTATTTGCTTTAAATTTATCTTATTTATTACTTGAGTCAGAATTCCTTATCTATCAATTACATGCATTATTTTTGTTACCATCTCTTATCTGTTAAAAATTTCCTTAGTGTGATGCTGTCTTTGTATTACCTTCTCTTAAGTGTTCCTGCATTTCTTAGCAAACTGCATTGAGATATCAGCCAAGTGTTTAATTAGGCATGATTCACCTGCACAGGGACACAAAGGCTGGCATGGTTACTAATGACCTCGGTGAGTGTGGATCATGATGAAATGAAATCAAGTGTAAGTCATTATGCAAATTATATAGCTAGACATCTCTGCTGCATATTGTAAGTTGTATGAAATTAGGAATATCGTATGCACACTCACACTCGCTGATGCACACACGCACACACACACACTAAGATAGGTAGACTGATAGGCAACTGTTTTTATTCCCCACAGCATCTATTTAGTATTCAGGTGATAAATACTGATCATTTAAAATTTCAAGTAGGTACAAGGCATAGAGAATTTAGTACAGCAGTTATGGGCCAAACAATGGACTTAAAAAACATACCTAAAAAATATTATACACCGTCTCTCTCTCTCTCTCTCTCTCTCTCTCTCTCTCTCTCTCTCCATACACCTGTTTGAGGTAAGGCTGCTGCTCAATTAACTAATGGCCACACCTTTTGTCTATATTTGATGCAGAGTCAGGTCAGCAATTTCCACTCCCTCCATAAAAGATTAAAACCTGCGGCAACGGTGAACTCCATGACATTGTTTAAGTTTCCAGCAACGACTAGAGAAGGGAATTATTCTTTTATTATCTTTATTACTTGAGTACTTGTATTAATTTATCCTTTGACTGATGGTGGCAATATATATAACACTTAGTTCTTAAATCCCAGTAAAAATCTCACAGTATTTTATGAATCCTTGAAGAAAATTGAACAAGTTTTTTTTGTAGCTCATAATTTCAAGTGCTCTTCTTGAAACCCAATACATATCATTGTTATATATATACAAACACACATACTAAGGCTGGCACCTTCTATGAAATCTCCATTTTTTTCTTCTTTTCGTCCTTGTCCAAACCCTTAAATAAAAAAAAATAAAAAAAACATACAAAAAATATTGGAAGTCATGTAAACAAGCGAGAATGCCCATTAAAGCCCCAATTATGACTGTTACAGGGCTCTTAATGGCTTAGTGTGATGGGTGGGTGTGCCGACGAGGGGAAGGGATGCAGACGGCCGGGCACAAGGTGAACTAAGGAAGTCTAAAGTTTTTGTTTGTGAGGATTCATAAGTGTAGGGTGAAACTAAGAAACTGCTTAAAATTTTGTTATTGGTTAAGTTAATAACAAGTATATCATAGCAGAATTATCAGCTCAATTACAGATATAGGATTAAAAGTGGCGAGCTGAAACTGTGGTAAAGTACTCTCTACCTATTACACACACACACACACACACACACACACACACCACTATCCAAACTCCATATATATTCCAGAAACACATCTTTCCTATTCCAGACATCCACAGCTACTCATTCCAGACACATTCCCATATATTCCAGTCACATCCCACTATTCCAGGAACATAACCTATCACACACACACATACAGTTCCAGACACACCCATGTATTCCAGATTATTCCAAACACCTTCAGACAAACATCCTTGCATTCTAGACCATTCCAAGCACATCAAATTCATTTAATTCTGTAAAAAAAATACATTATTATAAAACAGGTATATCTTATCTTATTTCCTTGTATTCCAGGCACATTCCCACCAATTCCAGACACACTTCCTTGATTCCAGGTCCACCTTGTACATTCCAGAAACACACACCCACAGAACTTTCACTTAATTCCAGTTTCTCCATTCCAGACTCACCCCTTTAATATTCCAGACACATCCTCGAGCACACTCAGTATTCCAGACATCTCCCCCCTCTATTCCAAGAACTCCTTTGAGATTCCAAGCACACATCCTCTTATATTCCAGAACTTTTAGATATTCCAGACACACCCCTTCTAGATTCCAGACGCGCAATCTTCCATTCCAAGCACGCCAGAAACACGTATTCCCGGCACATCCCATCCATTCCAAGCACACAGTCATTCCTTGTCTATTCCAGGCACACCCCTTTTTAGTATTCCAGACACAAGGTACGTGTATTCCAGAACCACTCAATCACCTCCCAGTACACCTAAGGTTTTATCCATCCATTTTCCTCCCAGACACACCCCTTTCATCCCAAGCATACACACACATACACATACAGACAGACAGACAGACACACACACACACACTCACACACCCTGCCTGCCTGCAGCTGATGAGGAAAATCAATGTTTTGCCTCTCTCCCGTCTCCGCCACACCCAGCCCTTTAAACCCCCTCAACTTTCCTTCCCTTTAACCCAAAACCCCGAAGGAACAGTGGGTTATCAACAGAGATCAATGGAAATGGGTGAAAATACTGTAGGCTCTTTAAATTCCTCACCGCTTTGCTCGCCGAGAAAGACCAGCTTGAATTTCCTAAGCGGGTTTCCAAATTCGCCCGACATGGACATTATTCTGTTATCTTGCGTGATGAGGTAAATCTTGTCTCCTCGTCACCCCTCTCCGGGAGCCCTCAACGGATCAAAAGAGGTCAAAATGGAGGCGTTTCTTCTCCCACTCGCTCACTAGGGCTGTCCGCCACGTACTGACATTCAGGGAGAGGAGGGAGAGGGAAGGGCTGGGGAGGAGGGGCTTCCTGCCGCTGCACCGCCGCCAGCCAGCCAGGGGGCAGCACCGCACCACTACGGTACACACCCTAGCTCGCTTACGGTACGGTATGCTGGATGGAAGGGTGTTGATATATTGTTATACCTATTTTATAGTGAAAAAGACTTCTGACATCCTTTTTATCCTCCTTCTATACGTGACACATCTATTAATATTCACAATACTGAGTGCAGTTTTATATTCTACAACACATGTGATAGCATATCTATACCCTGTCTTTTTAATATACTGACAAGGCAAAGATTAGCTATTGTGGATTCTGAATTAATCCTAGGTCTGCTTCTGTGGCATTTACATTCAACACTATTGCAAAGTCTCCCTGTGATTTGTGTTTGCAGGACCTCTGTTGTGATTACAGGGACTACTCGAGGGAGTTTGGACCATTGGAAATCATTTGGCTTAAAGTTACGTTACTTATTTATTCATTTATTTATTTATTGTAATTGTGCATCCATTGTTTTGTATACAATTTGCAGCTTTACTATGAGAACCTTTATCATTGCTGTTTTGAAGCATCCATATAACCTAATTATGCATTCTAACGCGAAAACCATGGAGGTATAATTGTCTATTAAAGCTCATTGCGCGAAACAACCAAATGAGTAGCAACGTCATTATATATAGTGATCGGACCACAGAAGAGCAATGCATTCTTAATAAGGCCCATGTCTTCCCTCAGGATCCTTTTTATCGATATCCTGTGGAACAAACAAAATGTAGATGATACTGTGCTCTTTGCCACACAGGTACGGGATAAACCATAGCTGGGAGAAGGGATCGAGGAACATGACTGGCGGCCGACACACTGCACTTTGATTAAAAATTTGTCATATTTAGGTTAATGACTAGACTTACTTAAACACACATTGCTACTATGAATTATATGATTAAGTTTAATTATGCAGTTGGATAGCTGGGTAGTTCTGCAGCAGAAATGACGCTCTGTAAACGGTTGTATTACATGTGATTTTGCAATTAACTGAGAACATCCCTTGTCACGTATCCGACTCAAGCATTTCCTTGTAGAATACTCAAATAAAATAATTATATAAAATTGTTATATAAAGTAAATTATTAGAGGGAATAATAAAGACAGTACATGAGCTAAAACAAGGAAAATGCCAAACAAGCGAACAATTGCACTATAAAAAGAGTATATACAATTGAATTAAAAAAAAAAAACATACAAATCATATAAAGAGAGAATATTACAGTAGCTGGGGTGCTGTGAACTTATCATTAAACCCAGCTGTGACCTCACTCAACGTTTCCCTTTGTGTCTTACAACACAAGGGGGCAGTCACAGCCTGCCCTCTAAAGACAACTCTCTTCCTCCACACAAAACTACAAGCACCTAATAACACACACACCCTTCATTCAAAAATTTTAAAATCATCATGGCGACTCCTACACCAGCCTCGGAGTCCCCATCTGGGGAGGGGACCATAAATGTCCCCAGGTCGGATTGCCTTTCTGTCGACGATCCTAAGTGTCTTGACACCCCCCTCAACTTTTTCTTCATTAACTTCTGCAACATTCGCGGTCTAAGATCTAATTTTCAATCTGTAGAACACCACCTCTCCTCTTCTAAACCTCATCTTCTTTTCCTCACTGAAACTCAGGTGTCTGAGGCAACTGACAGTAGCCCCTTTTCTGTTCCCTCCTACTTTCTCTATCCTCATTTTCGATCCAAAACTGGATGCTGCGTTTATGTGCGCAATGACTTAACCTGCTCTCGTGCCCACGCTCTTGAATCTTCCGAGTTTTCCACCATCTGGCTACGACTACAGAGTCACTCTCATACTAAATTTATCTGTGCTGTATACCTCTCACCTAACTCCTCTGACTATAAGAAATTCTTTGACTACTTAACTTCCAAAGTGGAGCACATTCTGTCTTGGAGACTTCAATGTTCACCACCAGCTTTGGCTTTCCTCTCCCTTCACTGACCATCCTGGTGAACTAGCCTACAACTTTGCTATCCTCCATGACCTAGAGCAATTGGTGCAACACCCTACTCGTATTCCTGACCGTCTTGGAGATACACCCAACATTCTTGACCTTTTCCTGACCTCTAATCCTTCTGCTTATGCTGTCACTCTTTCTTCTCTGTTGGGCTCCTCCAATCACAATCTCATATCTTTATCTTGTCCTATTGCTCCAATCCCTCCTCAGGATCCCCCTAAGCGAAGGTGCCTCTGGCGTTTTGCCTCTGCTAGTTGGGGGTACCTGAGGAGGTATTTTGCTGATTTTCCTTGGAATGACACTTATTCATCAATTTTTGACCACTGCTTTGACCCTTTTATGGGACTGGCATTTCAGTGGGCATGTTTTTTTTATTGTATTTTTGTTGCCCTTGGCCAGTGTCCTTCCTACATAAAAAAAAAAAAAAAAAGCTACACAAGAGGTACCGAACAAGTAAACAATCACACCATAAAAAAAGAACATAAAATCAAATAAAAGAATACCAATATACGGAAAATAAACAGCAAATAAATATAACAGGGGTTTTTAGAGCGTATAATTAAGACAGTCTTCGGGCCGAGACACTAGTGTGCGCCGAACAGGCGAAGCCAGACTGTCAACACCAGCAGGCGGCCACGCACCCATCGATCATGGCGGCTTTCGAAGGTACTATTTCTCTATTTATGGCGACATTACACACTGACCATCACTCCTCACTACACCAAATTAACACAATGAATCTTTACGATCAACCCCAAGTAGTTAGTCACGCTAGTTTACTATTAATGAAGATGCTAAGGGCAGTGACATGTCGGCGATTTAATCTGCCTCATATTTTTGTATTTAATTTGTGTTATGCTGGTTATTTATTCGTCTTGGATGTTCTAGAGTGTAATGCTTCGTGTGTGTTTGTTTTATGGTGTATTTGTGAGGTTAGGTCTGTGTGGTATGTGGTGTTGTATCTGCCGGATGGTGTACGTGGGCGTGGGTGGTGTCGGACGGTGGGTATGGGCGAGGACGTGTGGGTGTGGGTGTAGGTGGGGGCAAAGGTGTACTAGATGTTGGTGTGGGTGGTTGAGGTAAGGCAAGGGGAGTCTGAAGAATGATGTAATATCCTGACTTTTATTTATTTATTTATTTTTTTATTAATGATGTTGTTTAAAATCATGGTCTTATTGTAAACACTTAAGAAAAAAAAAATACTGCAGCTACAGTCTCATAAATCAAAATCTATTAGTATTTTGGTGCAGGTATTCCTCCTTTTAAATATGTAGGGACTTGTAGGCATTATAAAAAAAATAACAATAATAATAATAATAATAATAATAATAATAATAACAATAATGATAATAATAATAAATAGAAAAAGAGGAGTTCAGAAATTAAACCTTTTCAGTTGCATTATTTTGTCCTTAAATCTATGATATTAATTCATATAGTTTATCCTTCATTAATCCTAACCACAAATGTATCATCTTTATTAATCTTGACCACAAATATATAAGCTGAAAATTCATACAATATATCCTTCTTTATTAATTTTAACCACAAATATATAAGCTAAAAATTCATACAGTTTATCCTTCATTAATATTAACCACAAATATATAAGATAAAAAATTAATATAGTTAGTCCTTTATTAACCTTAACCACAAATATATAAGCTAAAACACTAGAAATGCAGAAAAAAAGGGAAAAAAATACCTTAATATTTATGTATGAACAATGGAAAAGTGTCAGATTCTGTACTAATATTTTTCTGAGACTTTCCATCCCTACCCCCATCAAGCAGTTTGGACTATCAGCATAACTACACCTGCAAACTAGTCTCGAGGATATCTTAGCACTGGCACTAAACATCCATGAGCATTTTACTGTGTGGTGGAGTTCATGAAGTATCTCAGCAACATTACATAACACTTGTCTTTTCTTTGCAGAGATGGGCGTCATGCCCGAAATAGCCAAGGCAGTTGAGGAGATGGACTGGACGTGAGTATTTTGTGTGTGTGTGTGTGTGTGTGTGTGTATGTATGTGTGTGTGTGTGTGTGATGAAATAGTATCAGCTGAAATAATCATTGATTCATGTGTATGGTGAATTTGAAGTCAATTTAAAAGAAGAGTCTCACTAGTCATAAACAAGATGAAAAGAAACATGTTTTTTTCTTTTTTATGTAGGAGGGACACTGGCCAAGGGCAACAAAAATCCAATAAAAAAAAAAAGGGTCCACTGAGATGCTGGTCCCTGAATAGAGTTCAAAGCGTTTGTCAAAAATTGAAGGATAAGTGTCTTGAAACCTCCCTCTTAAAGGAATTCAAGGCATAAGAAGGTGGAAATACAGAAGCAGGCAGGCTACCATTAGTAGTACCAGATTAATTACAAATATAGAATTTGAGTGACCCGTTCATCTCTAAATTTGCATACTAATGAATAAATTTAATTGAGCTGCTTTTATCATAATTAGTACCTTATCAATATCCTTTTATCTTTGTCTTTATGCCTAGTAAGTACAAAGAATTAGTACTAATTATGAGTTATGTACTGTATTGGAAAGACGGAAGACCTAGAGACACTGTGGAGAGGAGATGAAAAGGATGAATATCACATTAGAGATTCCTTATACCCACAAACAGTAGCAAAAACTTGTAACCTGTCCAACCACATAAGAGAAAATAAAGATATTAAACAAAATGATGCTGGAAGATACGTAGTACTGATGGAAACAAATGGTAGCAGTGTTATATGTAGCCATGTTGGTGAATCTACAGGCTGCCAACGGATGTGCAGAACGAGGCTATTCCCCTCATCCTTGGTGGTGGTGATGTGCTGATGGCTGCCGAGACAGGGAGTGGCAAGACCGGTGCCTTCTGTCTGCCCATCCTGCAGATTGTGTGGGAGTCACTTAAGGACATCCAGCAAGGGAAGACATCCAAGATCACCAAGGAAGTGTGTAAGTGAAAGATGCTTGCAATTTTTGGTCACGTGGATTCTTATATTGAGTGGTACTGAAAAGCTTATTAGTTGAAAATGTTGATTGTAACTGACGAGTGTTGTAGGAAATGGGAATTGGATAATTGTATGCATTGCCGATAAGAAATGTGAGTCTGTTATTGTATTGTTATTATCAAGTGTGTGTTACCTTTCAGAGGGTCTGTAGGAAAGTAGATTTTAAGACAGACTTCTCAAAGGTTATAAGGAAAACTAGGGAGAATATAAAAATGTATGCTGTCAGGAGAAGTTGAATGTGGTAGTACATCAAATCTTGTGGTAGTATGATAAGTTATATTTCAAAAGTCCCCTGTCAAATTGCATTTCAGTATGTACCGCATGTATGGAGATATTGTGAAACTTAATATGTATTTCAGTACTTTTTATGCATAAGTCTACAGGTTGACCATCCAAACTTGCTAGTACAAAGTATAGCAGAACAAAAAGAAAACTCACAAGAAATCTGTAAGTCTAACAAGCTTTCTCATCACCCACTGAAGCTCCCCTGTGGCTGATGAGCTTCTTTGACCGTGACGCTGGGCTGGCTGTGACCCCTGACGGCCTGCGCTGCCAGTCCCGGGACCCCAAGGCGTGGCAAGGGGTCCGCTGCACCAAGGGCGTGACGGGCAAGGGCAAATATTTCTTTGAGGCAGTGGTGTCCGACGAGGGCCTGTGCAGATTGGGCTGGTCGACCCCTCAGGTGAGTGTGTTATAAGTGCCCTAACATGTCTGTGTGTCTAGGTTCTGATCTGAGCCTTAATTTTTTCTTGTACTTATTTTCTTTTTTGCTATTATTGATAAACGTGGAGTTATTGTTGATTACCTTGTTTGACCTGTTTGTTTTCTTATTGCTATTATCTGGTGAAAAATCAGGTGAAAAATGATGAAATTGTTGAAAAGAATTGTAATGTATTTTCTTCCCCCAAAAAATGAACAGAAAAAAGTGTATGATCATTGCTTTAACATTTACTTATGTGTATGCAGATAATCTCTCTTTGTGTTTAATATATGTTATGCACAGGTGAAGTTTTAGTATGGTATTGCCTGTGATTTCATACATTAACATACATATTCCATTGCTAATAGGAATTTCATGTTAACATTTATAGACAGCATGTGTGATTAGGTAATTGAATTTTGTATCATTTTAACTCAGAACCTTTCATATTCTCAGGTCCAGATGCATGTGAACCCATTATATTAATTCTGTAAATGAGAAGTTGCCATTATATATGTCATGTCTTAGAGTTCATCCTTATTTTTCATAACACTTTATCTTATTGATGTCAGTCATACTTTGTTCCTCCTAACACCAAATGGTTTCCAGGAATTTACAGGATTATCATTAAACCTGATGTGGTGAACTTTTAGTTAACTGCTAGATTACCACAAGACTTGATATTTTGAGGTAGATATTTTGTGAAGTTTTGAGGAACATGCAAAATAACTATAAACTTTGACAATTCCAGGCTGCTTTGGATCTTGGCACTTGCAAGAATGGGTTTGGGTTTGGTGGCACTGGTAAGAAGTCCAATTGCAAGCAGTTTGATGATTATGGTGAGTGTTTTGGTCTGAATGACACCATTGGCTGCTACCTGGACCTGGACAGCATGGAGATGAGGTACAGCAAGAATGGTGTGGACTTGGGCAAGGCTTTCACCCTACGTAGTGAGTTCAAGAATGCTGTGTTTCATCCTGCTGTTGTGCTCAAGGTGAGGATGATACTTGTTACCAGCCAGTGTCCTGACATCTCATTCTTTCCATGTGTTCCTCTCTGTACTCTGTCATGTATTGTGCTGGTCAGTGAGGCATCAGTCTTGTAGGCAACTGTATATGCACTTGTTTCTCTTGGCTTTCCACTCTTTTGACTCTTACAATGCACTTATTACCATTTCTAGTATGTTATTTATTCACATGTACCTCAAGATTGATATATGCTGTTTTCTTAATGATTTATGTAATTCATGTGAATTTTTTGTGTCTCTTGTTTGTAATATGAATTTTTGTGAACTGATGTATTGAAATTTTAGTTGTGGAACCCATGTGCTGAAGGTTTGGCTTCACAACAAATATTCCAATAACTTGTAATGATGTCCTGAAAATTTGGTTGCAGAAACTGTTAATTCATCTGAAAGTTGATCATTGTACTCTTGAAATTATAAGCATGTGTAGATTTTTTTTTTGATTGTTGGTTAAAGTAGCTTAAGGTTTACAAAACAATTTTTCTATTACATAATTGATAGTTGTACTCTTCAAAGTAGAAATTTATATATAGATTTACTGAGATTTTGATATAGTTTATATCATGTTATGGTTGCAGTATCACAATTAGTATAAAACTCACCAACTCCCTTCCAGAATGCAGAGGTCACCTTCAACTTTGGGCAGAAAGACTTCAAGCACCCCCCGAAAGCTGGCTACGTGGCTGTGTGTGATGCCAGCAAGGACTGCACCGTGCATGGTGGGATAAGGGCTGCAGGAGACAAGCCACAGAAGATCCAGAACAATGCCCCTCAGGCTGTCATCATTGAGGTGAGGCTGTTGAAGTTTGCTGAGTGAGATAGAGTAATCTTTAAATATATACAGTAGTCTTTAATAGATAGATACAGTAGTCTTTTTAATAGATATTCATGATATTGCCCCTCAGGCTGTCACATATGATATTATCCCTCTGGCTGTCAACATCGCAGTGAGGGGGTTGAAGTCTGCTCAAAGTTCTAATAATCTTAATGTAGGTGTGATAGATAGTCATTTTGTGGCTGTACTGTTTAAATGAGGCCCATTAGAATTGGTTGTGTTGAAAGGTCCTTCGGTTCACATGGTCTCATAAAGGATCTTTTCTTGTAGGATGGTCTTAATAGGTAGATATGTTTACACAATCTTTATTTGAGGGCATTTTTGCACACTCACTAATTCACTAAAAACACCATGAAATCAACCAGCTTTGCAATATCCTCCCACAGCCGTCCAGAGAGCTTGCCGAGCAGACACTGAAGCAGGTGCAGCTGTTCCGTAAGCACCTGGAGAACCCCCTGGTGCGGGACCTGCTGGTGGTGGGTGGCATCCCTGTCAAGGACCAGATCGCTGCCCTCAACAAAGGAGTGGACATTGTGTGTGGCACTCCTGGCCGTCTGGAGGAGCTCATCAACACTGGCCAGCTCTCCCTGCAGTCTTGTAAATTCTTTGTGTTGGATGAAGCTGATGGATTGCTGAAGCAGGTAATTCAATAATGGTAGTTGTTAATTTTGTACATGTATCTTTAACCTTCCATTTGAACCTTCCACCAGGTAGATTTTTCCCTCAGTAATTTATCCTGTGATAAGTTAGGTTAGGTTGAGTCAAAGATTTTTTTTTTAGCTTGGGTGAGATTTATGTTGTTATTCATTATTTTTGTACATCTTTAAACTCCTCCATGAACATTCTACCCTCTAGATTTCTGCCCGTGTACCTTTTCCCTATGATACGTTAGGTTAGACTGAATGGAGTTTTTTTTCTTGACATGAGTGAGATTTTGTGAATGTCGTGAGTAGAATTCGTATAGAAGTGTATTTCAAGGAGTCTATGGAATGCATATATGTCAAACTAATAACCTTAAGTATATTATGGCAGTAGATTCATTTTACGAAGGCAGATTTGAGGAAGGGCAGAGTGATGTGATGTAAACTATTTTCTCTTATACAGCAACAAGGTACTTCATATGTGTCTTTCCTCCACACAGGGACACGAGAAGTTGATCAATAACATCTACAACTCCATCCCCAAGATCACATCAGATGGCAAGAGGCTACAGATGGTGGTTTGCTCCGCCACTCTCCATTCCTTTGAAGTGAAGCGCATGGCGGTCAGTTGATGTGCCGAGAACTGTTGTGTTAAGGCAGTGTTTGGCTGTAGGCATGAATGGATACACTGTTCATTATCTTATAGCAGTTTGTGTTCCATATAGCACAAGACTTTACTCTGATCCATACAACAGTGCCCCGTACCACACATCACAGCAGTGATGTGTGGTACGATATATAACACCACATGCCACCTTATATCACAGCAGATTGCATTGCTCCATATCACAATACGAAACTTTACCACAATTCATCACATCATTACCATACCACATCACTCTCCCCTCACCACAGGAGCGGTTGATGCATTTCCCCACCTGGGTTGATCTGAAGGGGGAGGACTCAGTGCCCGAAACAGTCCACCATGTTGTAGTGACGGTGGACCCCCGAACAGACAACAGCTGGACCTCCCTGCGACGCCACGTGCAGACTGACGGTGTGCATGCCAAGGATGGTGTGCGGCCTGGCAACAACACGCCAGGTGAGTGTGTGTGTGTGGATGTTTGTGTGTTCTTGAGTGTAGTTTTAGTGAGTCAAGTTTGTGACCTGTATTTTTATTTTACTTTATGTTTTGTGGATGTGTTTGTGTGTTTTCCTATCTGACTGGATTAAGTCAAGGTTGTGTCCTGTCTTTTGATTCTGCCAGATATTTTCCTCGCTTAACTCATGCGACTTTGATAATTTAGAGCTTAATATTTTGTCCATAAATACAGATTGATATAGATTTCCATTGATGTATTTGTATATTGAAATGCTGAAGTCTTTTCAAATGGTCCAGGAAGAATAATTTGTCTGAACCTTTAGTGTTTTGAACGGAGATTGCATGGGCCTGACATTCATTGAAATAAGCTGTGACAAAATTGTTGTTTCCTTCAGAGATGAGTAGGTAATGATCTTTTTTTGGCCTCCCTGAATTAACATGTTGATGTCATAAACAGATTTTCTCTTGTTCATTACATCTGTTTCTCACATTCTTTACATCTCTACTTCTATATCCATCACCATCTATTTGTCTTCCCTTGTTCTCCCTTCAATAGTTATATTTCAAACTGCTTTAAAGTATTCATCTTTTTATACTTCATCAATTGGTTTACTCCAGACTCCTTTAAAGTATTCATCTTTGTATTCTATCCTGTCTTTGTGACCTTTGCAGAGACGCTGAGTGAGGCGGTCAAGATGCTGAAGGGAGAGCTGTGTGTGAAGGCAATTGACATGCACAACATGGACAAGGCTCTCATTTTCTGCCGCACCAAGCTAGACTGTGATAACATGGAGCGCTACTTCAACCAGATAGGTACGTGGTTCCTGCAGGGCACCAGTAGCAGGGAAAGGGGGATGACTGAGAGAACTCGCTTTTTCTTTCTTTCTTTCTTTCTTTCTTTCTTTCTTTCTTTTTTTTTTTGTCCAAGGATAATGTTAACATATGTGTCTTAGGTTATGAGGTGTGTGTATTTCTATAGCTTATCAATTAATAGGTTCGTGATGACATGCATTTTAACGTATGTTGTATCTGGAAATATGATTTTTTGTTTTCCATGAGGTGAAATTATGAAACGAAGGTTACTTTTCAGTATACGTGGATTGCCTAGGGATTCCAGACTACTTTAAAATCTCCATCATCTTTTTTTGTACTTTATCAATAGGGTTTTGCTTTTCCGTATATATGGATTGCTATATGTAGGCCCAGGGATTGCAATATATAGGCCTGACAGCTTCTTATAGCTTCTCTTATTTCTTTATGTTCTTATATTACATGAGATTTTTCCTTGTATATGCATTGTAAAATTGTATAAGTAGAAGTACACAATGTACATTATTATAGTGCCTTAATTGTGATGCCTTCCTGCAGGTGGTGGCGCCCACAATCGAGGCAACCCTTATTCCTGTGTGTGCCTGCATGGTGACCGCAAGCCAGGCGAGCGGAAGGCCAACCTGCAGTCATTCAAGGACGGCAATGTCAAGTTCCTCATTTGTACCGATGTTGCTGCTCGAGGAATAGGTAACTTTCCCATGTGTTCTTAATACTGTCTGCCTTTCAGCTTAAAATTAGGCTCAGTATTATTAATTTTCTATCCTTGGTAATAGACTTCACATTTTTTACTACAAATGTCATGGTCTCATAAATGATTTGAATATGTAGATGCATAGATGTTGTCTTCTGTTTTATCTCTTATAAAATAACATAACCATTCACAGGAAGATAATCTCTATTTCTGTAAAGTCCCTTTCCCAGGCTGTTTCATAACTCTACATCACTAGAAACAACAAAATTATATATATTGCAGAGTTTTCTTAATGTCACTATTTGCCTTTCATCATAAAATAGGGTTCCAACTGTGTCATTATTAATGCAACTTTAAACTATGAATTTGACTGTTCAGGGCATTGAAAGTCTTGTGGGTGCTGTAATTGGTGTTTATATTTGCAGCTGTGTCTGGGCTGCCTTTTATCATTAACTCATGTAATTTTTAAATGTATTGGGTTTTCCTTTTCGAATATTTTAGGGTGTTATTTTATTTGCCAGCATTTGCAGGTTTTGTGAGTGTTGTAATTGGTGTTTGTGTTTGTAAATATGCTGGAGCTGTCTTTAATAATTACTTTAATTTTCAGTTATTAATCCATTTTCTTTCCTGTATTACTAGGAAGTTTTGGGAGTGTTATAACAAATTTTGGGAGTTTTATAACTGTTGTTTTGTGTTTGCAGATGTATCAGGGCTACCTTTCATCATCAACGTAACTCTGCCAGATGAGAAGAGCAATTACGTTCACCGCATTGGGCGTGTGGGCCGAGCTGAGAGGATGGGGCTGGCCATCTCCCTGGTGTCAGCTGTCCCTGAGAAGGTGAGATCACATGCTGAACTGCTTATTGATTTCTAGTGGAGAGAGAGAGAGAGAGAGAGAGAGAGAGAGAGAGAGAGAGAGAGAGAGAGAGAGAGAGAGAGAGAGAGAGAGATTTTTATACATAACTATAACCATAAGTATGCACATCATTGATAACATAGTGCTCAGATGTTCAGGACATTTTTTGCAGCACACAAAATGTATTCTATGGATTAATTTTTGTAAAGCATAGAAAAGATCATTATTATGCAGGAATCAGCCATTCATAGCAGCATCCCACCTACCTACTGGCACAGTATCTGCATTTTCAAAATATAACAAACTCATAAACTAAATTGGCCAACTTTTTTTTTGGAGCCTTTTCCAATAAATATCTGTAAATTCCCATAAAATCATCATGGATAGGGATTTGCAGTGCTAGCTATAAAGCATCAAACAAAGTCACCAGTTTTGGTTAAGGAAGGGATTTGCTATGTATTGTTAAAAAGCTTCAAAGCAAGTCATCTACATGTTTCTGCCGTCCAGGTGTGGTATCACGGGGAGTGGTGCCCAAGCCGAGGCCGTAATTGCTACAACACGCGCCTCACCACTGAACGTGGCTGCTGCACCTGGTATAATGAGCCACAGGTGAGTGTGTGATGCTTCGGCAGGTAGTGATTTGAGGTCATTAGTAGTGTTGTCTTCCTTTTTAAATGCATTCCCTTGTAGTGTTTCTGGTTGTCATTCTGAATAAGTACTTTTCTTATTATCTTCCTCATGCGATATGTTCTCTCTGTGTTTTATTTGTCATGTAAAAGAGTCTGATTATTTTCTTTATAAACTGTGTCCTACTGTGTTTATGTTATATATGTAGAATATGTACTTGTGTTTTTACTTTCCTTATTATTAATTCCTCTAATTATGTATTTTATTTTTCTTCTAGATAAGTTTCTGTTTTGTTCTTTGTGTTGAATGAGATCATCTGTATAGAAATAACATGGTGTATAGTTTTATTTTTTCTTTGAACATTTTATATTGTCTTTTAAGTACTGTGTTTTTTTTGTGTGTATGTGTTGTTGCAGATGATTTCTTTGAAGTTCATCCTTTTTATGTTTTCCTCCACACAACACCAGGTCTTCTTTGGTCTTCCCACAGGTCTCTTTCCAACAGCTTAAAACTCTAATATATATGGCCCTTCTCTGCTTTAAGTATTGCTTCTAGATATTGATAGATTGCTTTTATTTCCTCTCCCTGCAGTACTTGGCGGATATTGAGGAGCATCTTGGCGTGACGATCCAGCAAGTAGACAAGGACATGAAGGTGCCTGTGGACGAGTTTGACGGCAAGGTGGTGTACGGAGAAAAGAAAGGACGTGCAGGTAGGTGACTGCTGACTCGTGTTTTTAAAATTTTTTTTACTATTTATCTATTTATTTTATTTTTGTAAGAATGGTACTGGCCAAGAACAACAAAAGGGAGAAGAAAAAAGGCCCAAAGAAGTGCTAGTCCTTAACCCTTTCAGTGCTCCGGATCATGATCGTGGCTTTGAGGGAAATGCCTCCTGACCACGATCGTGGTCCCATATTTGACGAGCCATAGAATTAAATTGCGCGCCTCCTGGCTGCTGCTTGTGGCCAGCTGACACTCTTCCATCCTCGCTCGACTCATGGGACGCGCCACTAGTTGTGTGGTTAGGAAAATATAGTCACAATGGCAATCACACCGTAAGGTATCAGATGCCCTTTTTTCACAATTATTATTATTTCCAGACATCGCTAGCAGCTATTTGTGCATTTATTTACTGAAATAACATGAGTAACGATAAAATCTTGTTGTTATAGAGCAGATATGCCAGATATAATTCATTTATTGGTAGTATAATGCGTATCTCGTATATTACCATATATGGGCATGTGTATCCTCGCTCATGACTTCCTCTCGCTATATTGTTTACATAAACCTTACATGGTAACCGCGCTGAAACAAAGGAGGAGGATTGTATGGGACCCTTGTACATTCTGGAGCAATTTTGAGCAACTGCAGCTCAAATCAGGTGGAAAATACAGCATTATTTAGAGAGAAATGCTGCACAAGTTGCAGTGGAAAATAACCACCCACTACGATGGCAACACTCAACAGCACACAACGTATCACCAGAAATACAACTTCCCATCATTATTGCATCCCTTTCCAGGCTGAGTAGAGACATAAATTTTTCACAGTGGATGCGTAGAACTCTATTATGCATGAGAATATGATTCTTTTCCATTTTTACAAACCTCGATTTTTCGGCCGGATTTGCGTATCACAGACATGATCCAAAAACCTATTTGCGACCTGAAAGGGTTAAATAAAAAAGCTAGTGATTATCAAAGCTGGAGGATAAGTGGTAGCAGTGCAGATTATCATCAGCATCATCATCATTATAGTCATCGTCAATCATTATGGTTCCAGCGTACAGCAAAAGTCTTCTTCAGTGTTGCCCACTCGTCTCTATCAGCTTCTCATCTCTTCCAGAGCAGCAGTGCTTATTTTAGCTCATCTCTCGTCTAATTCTTTGTTTACCTTGCCTTCTTCTAGCTGTTCTCATCCCTTTTACCTGTGTCTCTCTCAGGCTGCCCAAATATAGGTTCTTATATGATTTCTATCTTGTCATTTGTCTGCTCTATCTTCTTTTAAAATCTCTATGCCATCATGTTACTTTAAAAGTCTATCCATTATCAGTTTGGACAAGTTATGGTAGGTTTTGAATAATCCATAATTATGCATATTTTCTGATTTTTCCTGTGCCTTTAAATAAAATGTAATAGCTAACAAGTTTGTATCATTGGTCGTTATGCAGGAAGTGATAAAGGCAACAGGTATATTTCAGGGATATCTTCTTAACATCCTGGTTGTTCTTTGTTTTTAGGCTCTGATTACCAGACTCATGTGGAACAGCTGGCACCTGCTGTTCACGAGTTGGCCAAACTGGAGAAGGAGACTCAAAACATTTATCTTAAGCGTCAGTACGGCAAAGTCTACCCTTGGACACGGTAAATGGAGTAGTCCTTAGGGAGGAATTGTTTCATAGTCATCATTCATGCAGTTGATGAGAAACACTATTAAAAGTTATGATCAGGGAAGTTAGCTGACAGGAACCTTATTCTCAAACCCTTGAGAACTCTATACCAACAACTGTTATCATGTTCTTGTGGAAATTATTGACGTTTTTGAGTGTGTTTTCATGATTCCAGTCATAGTGTAACAAGGAGGCTGTATCATCAAGAGGAAAAACATTTATGAAAAATTCAGACATTTCTCATTAGAGGCCTAAGCCAAGCATGGTACTACATATGTCAGGAATTTGTCTTATCAGGGAAAATTGTCTCAATGCCTTCCAATATTTTCATGGTAGCTAATCATAAAGATGAACCTAGACATTTAGTGTTGGCAGATTCTGATGTATATGGAAGTGTGATATTTTTAATAGTAATACAAGCTTGTTTTAATAAATAATACAAGCTGGTTGTGATCAGTGATACAAGCTTGTTTTCAGTAATAAGATGGTTGTAATCAACAATATAGGCTTGTTTTGAAAAATTATACAAGCTTTATGATTTACACCAATTTGTTTTGATAAATTGTGCAAGTTCTGCATAAATAATAGAAACTTGTTGTCATAAATAATGCAAACTTATTTTCATCAATAAATACAAGCTTGTTTTCATTGGTAACACAAGCTCAATACAGGTTTCATAAGGTCTAAGCAGCAGCAGCTAAGAAAGTGTAGCTCCTTACTTACACTTGTATAGACAGTCACTTAATGTCAACCATATATTCAGTACACACAAGTGATTCCTCTCATGCTCCTTGTGTATACAGTGATTGCCAAAGTCAGAATGCCAAATGTGTGTTCAATGCCATAGACATCCATCATTAACCCTCAGATGTTTGCAGTGTTGAGTGTACATCTTGTTTTCTATTCAGCCTGAAAATAATGTTACTGTTTTTGTGTCATGTATCGCTCAGAATATTTATTATCAAAAGAGCTTTAGAACCGGTGCAGTTAACCCCAGGCAGCCTTGCATGAATCAGAAATTGTTACTCTTAAGCCCCTGAACAATGCATTAAAGCAAGAATCATAACATGTTTTTGTTTTTCTGGTCATTCATCGCTTTGTATTTATTTAGCTAGTAGTTGTTTGGCTCCTTTTACATACATAAAATTTAGCTTTGAAATGAAATGGACTTAAATTATAGTGTAATATATATTCCAACAGGAGATAGAAAATAAGGAAGCAGGCATTAGAGAGGTGTTTGGAGGAAAAATACTCATGTTCTTGGCAGATGAAATGTTTGCCTGGAGTTGAGTGTTAAACAAACATTATTTCTGCTTGTCTGGGAACAGTAAAGGTTAGTTGTTTGGAGTGTTGTGTATTATAGTGCATTCATATCTTTCAACATTCCTTTTCATTTCACTGTTGTTACTTCTTTTGACGGAAATTTGAAATATGTGAGAGTTGGGAGATATTTGAAACAGTACATCAGTTTTTGGAATGCTCTGAAATAGTTTGAATAGTTTGTTTAATTTTAAGGACCTGAAATACTACACACAGATTTTTCGGGAGTTTGAAATGGAATATGTAATCTTTTAGAAGTGACTTTAAATAGTACAGTAATATGGGGAGTTAGAAATAGTATACCTAATATGGGAGGATTTGAAATAGTTTGTTTTATTTTTACTGATTTGATTGTTTAATTAGAGGAATTTTGTGATAGAATTACATATCTTATTTTGGGTAGCTGAAGTAGTATGTCATTTTTGGGCTGTGTCATTTTTGAGATGTATTATAATGTATGTGTTTCTTATGTGTGGTTGTGTGAAGGAGAAATGTGGCGAGTGCAGAGGGGTCAGAATCTTTGTTGAGGTGATCTTTTATTTCTACTGAACAAGAAAGAATGGAAGGCTTCTTATATCTGTTGTTTTGCTTTTAGTTGTATGCTTATTATTAGTCTATACATTTTTTTTATTTACATTTAAGATTATTTGATTTAATTTATTCATTTTCTTGTGTGTTTGTGTGTCATTTTCAGTATTTTCTTCGGCACATTTTATTTTAGTTTCGTCAGATTTTTTACTATTTTCTCAATTTATTTATTTATTTTTTTTCCATGTCACATCAAGGTAGGTTTGCAAGGAAAAGTATAATATTAGATACGGTAGACATTCTCTGGATACTTGATGAAATGGAGCAAACATTCTCCCTAGACTAAATAAATAATGAAACGCGGCAAGCATTCTCCGTAGACTTTAAAAAATTCCAATATTCTCTGTACACTAAATCGCGGGAAAAGCTTGAAAATACCTTAATAAAATATGCTTTAGTAAACTAGATGGGAAAGAAATCAAATGAAAGTTGTGTGTTTGAAATCTGAGTAAGTAAGCGAAGGGAAATGAGAAAGAAGTTAAATGAAAGTTGTGCATTTGAAATCTGAATGCCAACGAAGGGACACTATAGTGGAAGAAAACTATATGTGAAGAATTACAAATGGCATACGAGTAAACTAGGTAAAAACAAAAAAAGTGAAAATGGTGTAATAGAAAGATGAATGTAGATGAGGGGAGAGAATTGTAGTCGGGAAATGTTGAAGAGATGAACATTTTGCAGGCACAAAAAAGAAAAAAAAAGAGAATGGAAGAAGGGTGAGTGCAGGTAAGAGAAAATTAATGTAGTGGAAGAGAAATGTGCTTGAAAAGATGTCAGATCTGGCGAATATTTCTTTATGTGTGAATGTCGCGATGAGTTTGAAGGTGAACTCTTGTAGTTGAGAGAGAGAGAGAGAGAGAGAGAGAGAGAGAGAGAGAGAGAGAGAGTTTGTGTGGAGGCTGGGGGAGGATGAACGTCAATTTCACCAACACAATACTGCTGCTTCTGCTACTACTACTACTACTACTACTACTACTACTACTACTACTACTACTACTACTACTACTACTACTACCACCACCACCAGCACCACTACTACTACTACTACTACTACTGCTACTACTACTACTACTACTACTACTACTACTACTACTACTACTACTACTACTGTTGTTATTGTTGTTGTTGTTGATAGGATGCTACTAAAACAATTTTTATAATGACATTTCTTTACAAAACTGCGACACTGATATTTTCCTTTTTACAAACACTGAAAGACACATACAACAGTGTCAGAAAGAATCACGCCATGAAGAAAGAAATCAATGAAGAGAAGAAAGTAGGATATATTGAAAAGGTGCATTTTTTTTTACCTTTCATTATAAAATTGCGACATCATTGTTTTTTTAGCTTTTTACATACAAGGTGAAGCATACATACAACGTAAAAGTACTGACAGGAGACAAGCGGCAGAGTAAGCAATTCATGAAGAGATAAACTGAAAATATTATAAAATGCCACTAAAAAGTATATTTCATAAGGTCATCTTCATGTACAGACAGCTTAAGTAGTTTTTTTTCTTTTTTCTCTCTTTTTCTGGAGGGCCTCGTGAAGAAAGCTTATTTCTTTTAATTTTCACATCAAAAGCGGAAAAGTTAAGGCAGATTTTTAAAACACTCATTGAAAAATATATGTATAAAGAAACTGATATATATATATATATATATATATATATATATATATATATATATATATATATATATATATATATATATATATATATATATATATATATATATATATATATATATATATATATATATATAATATCTTTTTTTTTCGTGAGATCTGTATGAAAAATATCTAATTTCTTTTTAATGTTCATATCGAAAACAGAGAGAGATTAAAGCGAATATTTCGACCATTCACTGAGATGCACATTTCTCAACGTCACTTTCATAAACAAAGTACACAAGTATTTCTTTTCTTTTTCGGAGGATCTATATGAAAAATGCCTAATTTCTTTTAACTTCCATATCAGAAGCAAAAAGATTAAGGTGAATTTTCAAACCACTCACACCCTGGACACGACAACAACAGGTGCGCCACGAACGAAAGACTCATCTAAACAAAAATCAGACACAGAAAATCAACTCGTTTCAGAGGGTGACGATAACTGAGACTTGGCCGCGGTGAGACTTGTGTGGGAGAGACAAGTAGGAGGATGTGTCGAGGTGGGCAGTGAGTTATTAAAGCAGATGGGAGGGAGGGAATACCTGTTATGGATCCCTGGCAGTGTATCACCACACCTGAGAACACAGAGGCCTTTTACCATCCATTACAAAGGGAACACCAAGGGAAGGACGAACAGAAGTGGAACTGTTGACGCTTACGAGACTGAGATGAAGCTGTTTGGGTGTAGTGTGGCTTTCAAAAGTGCACCGAGTAAGGTTGTTATTGTAAACAGGAGACTAATTAATTGATTGGAGTTTTGAAAGTAAGATTATGGCCGCGTCTGAAGAAGGGATTGAGCGCTTACGAGACTGTGATGATGTTCCTTGGGTGTAGTGAGGCTTTGAAAATTTGAAAAGTGGTGCAACAAGTGAAGCCAGTGTCAGTTATCGCCTCCACGACTGACTCACTGACTGGAGTTTTGAATGCGTGGAAAGTAAGATTATGGCTGCATCTGAAGAAGAGATTGAGCGCTTATGAATGCCTTGGGTGTAATGAGGCTCTGAAAATTTGAAACTGGTGCAACAAATGAAGCCAGTATCAGTATCAGTATCAGTTTTGAAGACGGAATAGAAAGTAAGATTATGGCTGCAGCTGAGGAAAAGATTGATTAACTAATTGCTAGAAGGCGCCGCAACAAAGAGATCACATGCTTTTACTTACGTGTTAGGAAAAAAAAAGCGGAGTCATCGATTATTGCGGAGTGGAATGACTGATTAATTGATCGCATTTTGGCGTCACAAAGTAATTTACTACCATTGTTGAGCCGGGAAAAGACCGAGTGACTAATTTAAAGCACCGCAACAACACGATTACAAAAATTTAAGCGTTACACAAAGACGAGTCGCCAATAATTGTGGAGTGGACTGAGTAACTGATTGGACTCTGGAAGGCAGAGTGGAAGGAACGTCACTGCCGCTACTGAAGAAGGTTGATTGCGATCACAATGGCGTCGCGAGGGAGGAGAGAAAAGTGTGTGATAGACATGTGGGGTTCAATTGAAGAGGAAGAGAAAATTGACCAAGGACCAAGAATATTTCAATGACCTGAGGAGTTTGCAATGACTTGTGACTTGTAAGTGACGAGTACACCAGCAGTTTGCCCTTATATTCTATTCCTGAGAGGGTATAGTGGTGACCTCAGCGATCTCCACCACTGGCTGCTCCTCCTCCTCCACCGCGCTAGTCTCCTCCACGACTGGCTCCTCCTGCACTGCCTCCTCCACCTCGGCCTCCTCCTCAGGCGCTTCCTCTATCTTCACAGGGGCAACATCTTCCTCTTCAACAGCGGCGATCTCCACAGGGGCCTCAGACTCTGGATCGGCCTGGACAGCGGCGGGGACGGGGTGTGGGTGATACACTGGGGGGAAGTAGGGATGTTTAGGGTAGGAGGGGGCGGGGTGAGGGGGGTGGTAAGGGTCCACTACGATGTCCCCCTCGTATTTGACCTCAGCCTCCAGCCCGTCGCCAGAGTCTATGTAAGTGACGATCTGCTTGCGGCCGTCAGGGAGGCGCACGGAGTAGGAGCCGGCGGTCTTGTGCCCATCGCGGCTCTCCGACTTGTCAAACATCACCTTGCGGTAGTCGTCGTTCACGTCATAGGTGTACTCGTACTTCGGCGGCACCTGGGCAGGGAGGCAAGGGGGGCTTTTATTAGCAGGGACGCTGGCAAAGAAGAAGAGGAAGAGGAGGAAGAAAACGTCCTCTGAAGATGCCAGTTCCTATAAATAAACATCGTGGGAGGACAGGTACAGGAATTTATTATTATTATTTTATAGAGGCCCTGACCAGAGAGAGAGAGAGAGAGAGAGAGAGAGAGCGCTTTGAAGATACCAGTTTCAAAAGGGAACACAAAATCGAAAGTAAACACACTCATCATTGCTTCACTACTTCAGTCATCCCGTACTCAGCCTCCCTTACCGCCTACAGTGCTGGAATGATCAGACGCCGGAGTGCAGGGAGGTATCAGCCTGGCAGGGTGTGGGAATTATAAGACCCGCACTCTGAAACACTTCTGTCCCGCACTTCCAATAATTTGAAAGCCTCTAGTTGAACCTCTGTATGTTTTCAAGGGTGTTTATACGATTTCAGTGACAGTTTAACAAGATTTCTACATCATTAACGAGAGGAACAGTCTTGGGAACCCGGTTAGTCATCTCTGTGGCGTTTGAAAACAGTCGTGATGAGAGAGAAGAGCGAATCTGAATACTAGCCTTAGAATACAGGATAAATGTCACAATGAAACTAAATCCGACACTGCTTCACTGCCTCGCTGTTTCAATCCCTCCCCCTACTCTGCTCTCCCTACCGCCTGCAGTGCTGAAAACCCTCGCCGCGGCATATGGGTGTAGGGGAGGCCCGCGGCGGTTCTGTGGCGGTGCTGAGCTGTTAACGGGGCGAGGAGTGATGCAAGGAAATCTCCCTCTAAGTAACCGCATCCATAACGCCAGGCGGGGAAAGTGCGTGCGTGTGTACGTGTGTGTAGGGGTTAAATGTTGCCTTTCACTGGGTGTTTTGGGTGTAGGGGAAAACTGGTAGGCAGAAACACTTCCTCAGGCTTTTTTTTTTTTTTTTTTTTTTTTTTTTTTGCGCCATTATGCTTAGATAGATGCGTTGTTTGATCTGAATGCATGTGAAGTGTTAGCGTGAATCAGAGGCCTTGTAGTCTTGGTAATTCTTTGGTATTTCTTGGTGAACTATCAGTGAAGTCATGAAAACAACGTTAAAAAACCCCATTAACTTCACTACAGGACAGTCGGACAGTCGGACAGTGAAGCGGTTAAGAATATGGTTCAGAGAGAGAGAGAGAGAGAGAGAGAGAGAGAGAGAGAGAGAGAGAGAGAGAGAGAGAGAGAGAGAGAGAGAGAGAGAATCAACCTTATAAAGTTAACAAAATAGAAAAAAAAAATAGTCAAGGATTCAGTTTTATATTTTTCGGGAGATTAATTCAATAGGCGGAAGAGGAGGAGGAGGAGGAGGAGGAAGAGAAAGAGTAGCAACAGTAGGAGGAAGAAGAGAAGGAAAAGGAGGAAAAACCAATAAGATAATGCCTCAGAAAACCACATACTAATAACCTAAGTCGTTTACAACCACCTGCTATAAACTACAGCTTACTTACATCAGGGTAGTGGGGCTCCGGGGGGTGGTAGGGTGCAGGGGGAGGGTGGTAGGGCGCAGGGGGAGGGTGGTAGGGGGCTGGGGGAGCATGGTAGAGTGCTGGGGGATGGCGGGTGTCGGGGAAGGCAAGGAAAGCTGTTGCGCCCCCGGTCAAGGCGGCCAGGACAGCACACACGGAAATCTGACACGGGAGAGATTTGTTGTTAGATTAGGTTAGGTTAGGTTAGGTTAGGTTAGTAAATAAGGAAAGAAAATAAAAAAAGCTGCAAGAATCTCTTAGGTCTACACGTGGCATTCCCTGTGTGGTACATGTCTGCCTATTTCCACCCATCATCCTCATCCATCTATCTTCTTTTAAAGTTTCCTAATAGGTGAACACTTAGAATCTAAATATTGAGTTTAATCCATTCATTTACCACTCTATTTGATAACCAATTCCCTCCTGTCTCTTTTTAAACACTATTATCGTTTTCACTACTAGAGGCAGCTTTCAAACTTCATAAAATCACTCATTAGTAATAAAAAGTCAATGAAGTAATGGTAGTATCTTCCTAATGGCAAAATTTGAGCACCTTTTCTTGATTAATGTGTACTTCCCACTCACACTTAGACTAGTGATACTCAGCTGGTGCCTCGTGACCAGTGATAACGGCAATGGTAATAACAATAATAGTAATAATAATAACAGTACGCTAATTTGCGGCAGGTGCGGCTTTCTCTGTTAATGTATTTCACCAAAGTTACCCCCTTTAAAGATTCAGTGAGTGCCAATTAGCTAGACAGTAAATCCGTCCTTTAGAAACCTTTTGCACATTTTGGTCTACGAGGAGATGGGTGAGAGTACTACCTGGTCGTTAACTTATATTTTCACTAGTTAAATTAGACGGGGAAGTTCTGTTACTAGTTTCCACACCTTTGTAGCAACCAGGTGCGTGACATCATTAGCATCTCATTACTTAGTGTGAGTTGAATACCTGTCCACTTGTAGTTCTTATTTTTATAGGGAGGTTTTTAAGAGCACCACCAGGCGTCCTGCTCATTAGTACCCCATGCACACCTTCACCTGAGCACTGTACCTGGCGTTTAACCCTTTTTCTGCTATGGTCAGCCTTCACTAACCTTCCTAGCACTGTGGAAATGGTCTGTGTGTAGGGGTCCAGGAGAGGGAAGAAGAGAAAACGGAAGGGTAATATTTTTCTTTTAACCTTACTGAAATATTGATGAAAGTTTAGCACAAAAATAGTCTCAAATGTTATGGGTATTGAAGGGAAAAATTTGTTTAGTTAAAGGGTTAATTAAATATGCTCATTAGTCCTCTATGCACACCTTCACCTATCTTCATCTAAAGTAATGAGGCGTGTACAGTTTGAATATTTTATTTTTGTTTTCCTATAATGAGGAGGTATTTAAGAGCACTGTTTGGTGATTAAATACAAAAGTAACGCCTTCACACGTTTATCTATAGAAATGTTTGTAGAAGTACTTGGTGTTTACAGCTGTACACCGTGAACACTTTTTTTTTCTATAAAGAGGTTTTTAGGAGTGCTATCAGGTGTTCAAATATAAAAGATAACCTTTGCAAACGCTTATCCATAGAGAAGAGCACTATTGTTTATAAATATACACTGTGAACACTTCTGATTTAAATAGTTATTCACTAGTAAGTAACACAGACCCCTTGTCTCTAAGTGTACGAATATTAAAGAAACCCTTACGTACATTTATCTAGAGTAAACTGTACCTGAACACTTCTGATACTAAGTAGCTTTATAATAAGTCACACTGTAACCGTGAGATTTGGAGCTCTTCCTGGTGTTTGAATATTAAAAGACTCACCTGATTATAATTTTAGTACACTTTGAACACTTTTCTGATATTAACCCTTTCACTGCCACATGCAACAAGTCAGAACAGTAGAGAGTGGAGAAAATCCTTGCGACGTCTGAGAGAACGAGATGGAGGGTCAAAAAGGACAGCGAGTCTAATGTCCATCCGGAAAAAGAAATATCCCTGAGCGGATGGCAATGAGGGGGCGATGAGTCAAGTGGCAGTCAGTGATAAGTAACAATTCACAGCACTAAAAGCAATGTACGGTGTGTTTATAAGCATCTACAAGAGAGAAAAGGCCTAAAAAAGAATAGATTTAGCAATTTTCACCCAGTACAATTTTTAGAGGTGGCTGTCGAAGAAGAAAAGACGTCTCAGGGTGATTAGTGAATAAGGAAAGATCTGTCAAATAATGAATCACACGTCCTTGTTTCAAACCGTGAGTACCTGGCGTGTGCTAAGCTGTCCACCCACCTGTTGAAGCATGATGGCGAATGATGAACTGAGGTGGTCGCCGCGGCTTATAAAGGCTGTCCCCTGCTTAACGCCTCCCCCCGGCCAAGCTCCCTGCACCGCCCCCGCCCACCACACCACTAGATCCCCAGCAAGGGCGTGGTTAGGCATCACTTTCTCCTAAAACTGCTAAACTGCTAAAACTGCTGTGGCCTTAGTAATACCTCTCTCCCTTCTCCCCTTCCCTCCTCTCCTCTCCTCTCCTCTCTCTCCCCTCCTCCCCCTTCTCCTCTGCGCAGCTCTCTTCTCTGTGTCTCGCTCTCTTCCTCTCATCTCATCTCAGGGTCCTGTGTCTTCTTCCTCTTCCTCTTCCCTTTCATCACTGTTACCTCATTGCCTCCGTCTCTTATCTTCTTCCTTCTTCCATTCTTTTTTTGTTGTTCTTTTCTCCTTTTTTTTCTTCTATTTCCTTTCATGATCCAATATCTTTTTCCTCTTTTCTTCTTCCGTTGTTACCAAATTACCTTCTTCTCTTGTCTCCTTTTGCCTTCTTTCTTCTTTTTTTTTCCTTCTTTCTCCTTCTCTCTTTCCAGGCTCCAGGGGGGTTGTTTTTCCTTCTTTGTCCCCCAATTTTATTACATAACTCTTCCATCTCCTTTATTCTCTACTCCATCTTTCTGTACTTTCGTCTCTCCTCCCTCTTCCTCCTCCTTCTTCTCTTCTCCCTTCCTTTAAATCAGTTTTTTTTTTTTTCAAGTTCGGGTTAATATCTCCATCTCCATCTCCTCCTCCTCCTCCTCCTCCTCCTCCTCCTCCTGCATGACTAAACAGATCTTCCAACAATGTCATGTATCTTGAACTGTTGCTTTTTCGACGCCAAAATGCCAGTCAATCAATCAGTCAGTCAGTCACTCAGTCAGTTAGTCTCTCATACACAAATCTTTTATCGTTTTCATATGCAAGGTTGTCTCTCACCCCCCCTTTTTTTTTTTTTTGCTTACACTTCAGAAGATTTATCTAATATTTTGTTGTTGTTGTTGTTGTTTTTATTGTTCTTGTGTCTTTTTGTTGTTGTTCTTGTTCTCGTTCTTAATTTTTTGTTCTTGTTCTTGTTTTCTTGTTCTTGTTCTTGTTCTTCCTGTTCTTCTTTTTGTTCTTGTTATTTCTTGTTACAAGAACTATGAAAATACTCTTGAAAACCGCAGTAACTTCCACTACACTGTTTAAAATGCATTCTTGTAAATGTATAACTAAAATCATGAAAACACTCTTGAAAACCCCAGTGAATCCGACTAGACCCTATTTAAGATGCATAATCTTTATTAGATTACTACAACAATCATAAAAAAGACCTCTCAAAACCCCAATAACCTCCACGAGTCCTGTTAAAGATGCAGAATCCGTGCTTTACTACCACTTAAATCACGAAAACACCTTTGCAAACCCCAACAACTTTCATTAAATCCTGTTTAAGATACAGAATCCACGTTAAACTCAAAGGAATCATGAAAACGTCCTTGGAAACCTCAGCAGCTTCCATCAGACCCTGTTAAAAGTGGCAAATCCTCATTAATCAAT
>NC_087181.1:17671499-17706499 GCF_035594125.1 Scylla paramamosain
CACTTGGATCAGAAGTAAAGTAAATAAATGAAGAGGTAGATGAATGAATAAATAAATACGTAATTAGATAAACGAATAAAAGAATAAAATCAGTTAATAATAGTAATGAGGATGGTGATAGTACTTCTCCTTATTCTTCTTTTCTTCTTCTTCTTTATTTTCTTCTTCTTCTTACTGCTGCTACAACAACAACAACAACAATAACAACTGCTACTACTACTACTACTACTACTACTACTACTACTACTGATACTACTAATAATAGCAATAATAAGGCCCTAGCGGTGTAAACATGAGCTTAAATTTAATAGTAAATGAAACACATATATGAATTAAGATGATAGGCTGATATAAATAGGTACATTTTATAATGGGGCTGTTGCGCGTGGGCCTGGGGTCTTCTTGCAGCTTCCCTCGCGGTATGTCCTTAGGTGTGGTGCAGCTGTCGAGGTGAGGGGCGCGAAAGGAAGGCGGGAAAGTGATAATAGAAGTGAGGCAGAAATTTGCAAGGGAGATGTGTAGTTTTGATTGTAATTATCTTCAGAAACCTGTGTCTTTTACTTCATATTAGATGGTGTGGCTTATGACTGAGAACCTCGTAAGGACCAACAAGTCTGGTGTTGTGTGTTTTTCTTTTGTGTGTGTGTGTGTGTGTGTGAGTGTGTGTGTGTGTGTGTGTGTGTGTGTTTGTGTGTGTGTGTGTGTGTGTTTGTCTTTTATACCACAAACGGCTTCGCAAGAGCTGTTATTTGTTTGTTTGTTTTTTGCTTTTGTGTTCCTTTGTTTCTTTATATCAAACAGCATCGCAAGGGCCAACAAATTTGCTGTTGCTTGTGCTTTCTTTGTGTTCCTCTGCGACTCATATCAAACATCTTCGTAACGGCCAACATGTCTGCTGCTGATTGTTCTTCCTTTGTGTCCTTTATATCAAACAGCCTAGCAATGGCCAACAAACCTCCTACTATTTTTTTTTTTTTTGTGTGCGCGTCTGTTCCTTTGTGTCATTTATATCAAGCAACCCTCGTAAGGACCAACAAATCTGCTGCTGTTAATTGTTTTCCCTTTTTAATATTTCTTTGTGTGTTTTTTTTTTTCAAATCAACAGCACATCTACTATTTGTCCTTCCTTTGTATTCATTTGTGGCCTTTGTACCATATTCATCATACAATATTCACCACCACTATATGCTTCTCACCACACCTTGAACCATAACATTAAGTGGATCTGTATGGGGTGTGTATAGTGTATGGTGTGTGTATGGTGCGTGGGGGACGTGACAAAACACTGGCATGATCGTGTAATAACCATATGTGGATGTTAATTGTGCTTAATTGAGTGTCTCCTTCCTCAAGCTGGCGTGGCGCAATGCTGGCAGGCAGGAGGGAGGAGCCGCTCTGTTGAAGCCCTTGATTTATGTTGTACTTCTCCCTGGCGCAATGTTCCGCCGCCTTGTTGTTGTTGTTGTTGTTGTTGTTGAGGGTGGTGGTGGTGGTGGTGGTGGTGATGTTGTTGTTGTTGTTCTTCTTCCTCTTATTCTTGTTCTTATTCTTGTTCTTCTTGTACATGTTCTTCTTGTTATTATTATCATCATCATCATTATTATCATTACTTTTTTGGCTGATGCATAGAAACAAAGAAGGACGAAGGACAGAGAATGAGAGACAAGACAACACTTACGAGGGAAGAAAATAACAATAAAAAAAGAACCATTACATCTATCCCTGAACATTGTACCCTCCCCTCACATTATTCCCTCTTAACAGCTTCCCCGCTCCCCTCCACGGACACTTTCCCTCCAGTCACTCTTCCCCGTGGACATTTCCCTCCCTAGTTATATCTAATGACACCGAGTTATGAGGAAACACTAACCAAAGTCCTTGATTAAGTTAGATTCGGTTAGGTTAGGTTAGGTTGGTTGAGGTTAGGTTAGGTTATGTTATGATATATTAAATTGAATTACGTTAGGTTAGATTAAATCAACTTAGGTTAGGTTATATTAGGTTAGCTTAGTTTTGGTGAAATTGCATTAGGTTAGGTCATATTTGATTAGGTTATGTTATATTAGGTTAGGTTAGATTAAGTTAGGTTTGGTTAGATTAAATTAGGTTAGATTATATTAGGTTATGTTATGTTATGTTAGATTAGGTTAGGTTAGATTATATTAGGTTAGGTTGAATGAGAGAGAGAGAGAGAGAGAGAGAGAGAGAGAGAGAGAGAGAGAGAGAGAGAGAGAGAGAGAGAGAGAGAGAGAGAGAGAGAGAGAGAGAGAGAGAGAGAGAGAGAGAGAGAGAGAGAGAGAGAGAGAGAGAGAGAGAGAGAGAGAGAGAGAGAGAGAGAGAGAAAGTGCAAAAAAAAAAAATGAAAATGTCAAAAGTGGAAAAGATTTTTTAAAATGTCGGGAAAGCAAAATATTAGAAAAGAAAAAAACACTCCAGGGGGGACATGAAATAAATATATTGGAAGGGGAAAGATAAAAAAAAATATTGGAATGGGAAAAGAATAAAAAAATGTCGGAGGGGAAAACATGAAAAAAAAAATATATACACACGCAAAACAAATTAAACATTACCCACCAAACAAACAATAGAGGAAAAGTCGTTAGATAACCACAGTGATTACTATTAATTACCATGCTAAGACAATGAGTAATAACAGTGGTTAACTCCTAATAGTAGCAATTAGTTAACATGTTCATTACCCTTTGTCTCGTCTCCTTGATGCTGTCACTAGGAAACAGTGGTGAAAATGGTGGCAGTGGTGGGATAATAAATAGCGGTACCATTCATAGTGAAATAGTTAATTCCAATAGCTCTAATTATAAAGCTAACATGTTTATTACTTTTATCCTTGGCCACGAGAAAACTAGTGGTGGTGTTGGTGGGATAGTAAAATATAGAGGTAATATTCATAGTAAAGGGAACATTGATAGTAGAATAGTTAACTCCCAATAGTAATTAATTAACGTTCCTTTGTCTGATCTTGATACTGTCACTAGGAAACACTGGTGGTGGTGGTGGTGGTGGTGGTAGATGGAATGTGGAGGTAAAGTTCATAATTACTAGAGAGGAATGCTGATGGGAGGGGCTGTCCGTCCGCCACAAACCTGGTGGAGGGCCGCGTTATGGCCCCTCCACCTCCCTCCACTCCCTCCCTCCACCTTACCATCTCTCCCTCAAAATGGCCTCGATTATTTAAGGTGTTAAACTGCGACGAGTACACGTGTTTTCTCTCTCTCTCTCTCTCTTTCTCCCTCTCTCTCTCTCTCTCTCTCTCTCTCTCTCTCTGGGCCTTTAATAAATTGGCTACCTATTCTTTCCTCCCTGTCATGCTGGAGTGTTTCAGTGATGACAGGTGATGAGGGGTGGTGATTCTCTCTCTCTCTCTCTCTCTCTCTCTCTCTCTCTCTCTCTCTCTCTCTCTCTCTCTCTCTCTCTCTCTCTCTCTCTCTCTCTTTCTCTTTCTCTCTCTCTGGGTCTTTCTTACACACACACACACACACACACACACACACACACACACACACACAGAGAGAGAGAGAGAGAGAGAGAGAGAGAGAGAGAGAGAGAGAGAGAGAGAGAGAGAGAGAGAGAGAGAGAGAGAGAGAGAGAGAGAGAGAGAGAGAGAGAGAGAGAGAGAGAGAGAGAGAGAGAGAGAGAGAGAGAGAATGATAACAACAAAGTACAGAACAAGTAGTAATAATAATAATAGCATTAATAAAACACCATTCCTATACACAAAATAAATATATATCTTTTATTATTCACACTATAATACATGGACACACACTTACCACTATAATGATAACAATAATACCAATAATAATAGTGATAATAGTAATAATAATAATGATAAAACCAACGCTACAGAAGGCGCAGAAGGAGGAAAACCCCACACACTCTCGCTACAGTCTCCGCCAACCACCTGTCATGCCGCCACCACCACACGCCGCCGCTACCTGTAGGGGGAAGTGGGGAGATTAGAGTGAAAGGCAGGATAGGCGCTGAGCAATGTTTTCACGGCTTACTGACTTCACCTCTTCTCATCACCGTGCCTGCAATGAGATCAGCTGGGGCGATAGATGAATAGAAGTTGTACCAGAAGAGATAGTTGTGATGAGCTTACAGGGAGAAATGAAGTAATATTTAGGTACGTGAAGCAGGAAGTGGCATACTGACTTCCACCTCCTCTCATCACCGTGCCTGCAATGATATCAGCTGGGGCGATAGATGAATAAAAGTTGTACCAGAAGAGATAGTAATGATGATTGTGCTTAAAGGGAGAAATACGTAAAGGAGCAGTTGCAGATAGTTGTTGTACGGAAAGCAGATGTTGTAGTGGAGGTACTGCAAGATTAGTTAGGTTCATGCTAGAGAGATATAAAGCGATAATGTTATAGTAGTTAGGATCTTGTGGATGTATATTTTATTGCATATTTTATTTATTCTGATAAGTATTTGGTAAGCCACTACGAATATGAAATACTTAAATGATAGAGAGAGAGAGAGAGAGAGAGAGAGAGAGAGAGAGAGAGAGAGAGAGAGAGAGAGAGAGAGAGAGAGAGAGAGAGAGAGAGAGAGAGATAAGAGGTGAATGTTCAGAATATAATTAAAAGCTAAAGTGAATGCAGGAGTTCTCAGCTTGATTATGTACGCACCTCATTTAACGAGCTGGATTTAATTAATTTCATTATAGTAAGAGGTGAAACAGTGCATGATTTCTGGTAGATTAGCGAAAGATGAAGTTAGGTTCGTTTAGGCGTGTGTTATTTAGTCTGTTCATTATTTTCTGTACGTGAGTGAAAAAAAGAAGATAAGTAAATAAATAAACAAGGTCACAGTGCCGTACCCTGAAAGAAACAAGAGAAACCAGGAGGAAAGTGCCAATTTAAATTCTTTCGTGTCTTGATCCTCCTCACTGAAGCAGTTCTTTTGTTTCCCGAGAGTGGTGAAGACAATGCGTGACGGCGAACCAATACGAGGCACGTGATGAAATTCTCGACAAATCTCAAAAAAATCGTAATGAACAATAATAAAACGAAAACAAACTGAATATGAATGAATTGATGAATATGATTGAGAAACAAACCAATAGAAATAATGATCATGATAACTGCATTCTACTTTTCTTCTCATAATTTTTTCCTTCCTTTTGGTATTTCCCGTGAAGGATAGAAAAATGAAGGAGAGATAGAAGATAACGGAAAAAATTGAAGGTTTCCACTCCACTTTCCCACCTGAGGTAATTAGGCACACCTGTGATAGTTAAAAGGATACGACGGTAATTACTTTTACCTTCCATTTACCTGTGTTTTTTTGTGCCTGTCTTTGCTTCCCTTGTTCATCGCCAACCGCGTCAAATAAGGACACAGTAACTTTACGCTATTTAAATCTCTCTGTCTCTCTCTCTCTCTCTCTCTCTCTCTCTCTCTCTCTCTCTCTTTAATTCTCAGTCACGTGGAACACAAAGAATATGTAATCACTTGATCCAGACACACACACACACACACACACACACACACACACACACACACACACACACACACACACACACACCATTTTCCCACCCCTTCCATTTTCAATTCTCGTGAAATGTAATAGCTTTGTCCACTCTCTCCTTTCCCCTCTCTCTCTCTTTCTCTCTCTTTCTCTCTCCTTCTCTTCTCTTGTCTTCGTTTCTCTTTCCTCCCCTTTCATTTCCTCTCCTTATAATTTCATTTTCTTACTTTGCCCTCTCTTCGTTTTTCTTCTCTATTTATTTTGTTTCCTCCCCTCTCATCTCTTCTTCCCTCTCTCTCTCTCTCTCTCTCTCTCTCTCTCTCTCTCTCTCTCTCTCTCTCTCTCTCTCTCTCTCTCTCTCTCTCTCTCTCTCTCTCTCTCTCACCCATTCACGTATTCACTCTCTTTATTCCTTTGTTGTTTCTATCTTCTCTATCCCTCATATTTTCTCCTATCCTCCATTCTTTCTACTCTACCTACTAACTTCTCTTCTCCACCTCTCCTCCTCTTCTTCATCCCTCCTCTCTCCTCCCCCACACGCACCTGACGCGGCCACGGACAGAGGCTGCATGTGGCCGGGGGTCTTCTTGTTCTTGGCAGTAAAGAACCTGAAGGAAGCTGCGAACCCCAGGCCCTCGTATTTGTGGTTGCTCCTGAAGGTCACCCGCAGGAAAGACCCCTCGGACTCCACTGCCTGACGAAGGGGAAGAAGGGGCGGTGATAGAAAACGGATACAGGAGACGTGTTGTTCTTTCATTGCTTGTGGAAATTGTGTCTAAGTTACTCGTAATTCCTCCCTTGTAAATTGCATCCACGTAAATTGCACGTAAGGAGAATTTAAGATTCCCTAATGAAAGTTTTGCTCATTCCAAGATCCTTATACTTAACCGAACTTAACCTAACCTAACGTAGCCTAACTTAACTTAACCTAACGTAACCTAACCTAACGTAACTTAACCTAACCTGACCTAACTTCACCAAACTTAAAGTAAGCTAACTCAACCTAACTTAACCTAACCTAATCTAACCTAACCTGACCTAACTTCACCTAACTTAACCTGATCTGACTTAACCTAACCTGATCTGACGTAACCTAACCTAAACCGGCCTAACCTGACCTAACCTAACCTAAACTGGCCTAACTTGACTTGTCCCTGTTTGACCTAATCTAACCTAACCAAACTTGTCGTGTCCTAACCTAACCTAAACTAACTTGCCGTAAGCTAACCTAACATATCATGGGAGGAAAATTGAAAAGATAAGGAGACTGATATCATTCTAAATTTGCTTCCCTACAATAATGTTAATTCAAAGCAAAGAAGAGATTTAATTGTTTCCATTAACTTAACAATCGATTTTATTTATTCCTCTTGTTTTCCTAGTTTCGTCTCTCTCTCTCTCTCTCTCTCTCTCTCTCTCTCTCTCTCTCTCTCTCTCTCTCTCTCTCTCTCTCTCTCTCGCCCTCTCATATATTTCGAATTCTCACCCTTGTAGAATTTCCCTGGTGTCCTTTCCCTCTCTCTCTCTCTCTCTCTCTCTCTCTCTCTCTCTCTCTCTCTCTCTCTCTCTCTCTCTTCAGTAACTCACTTAAAGTCCATCCTTTCCGTCCTATAGCTTCCCTGGTCTTTCTTCAGCCTATAGGAATAAGTAAAATGGGAAGAAAATAAGACAGTCTTACCTTAGGGGCGAAGCGTCCACACCTACGCGGCAGTACGTACTCATGCTCCCCCGGTTGACTGCTGAACTCCACGAAGTCGCTGTCGCTGTCTAACGAGCACCTGCAGAAGGAGGGAGGCAGGGAGGAAGCGTGGGAAGGGATAAGAGGAAGAGGAGAAAGAATGAGGATAAAGACAGGAGGAAGGAAGAAAGGAAGGCCGTGGATGGAGATAGGTAACGAGGGATAGGAGAGAGGGAAGGAAGAAGGCAATGTGAGAAATGAAGTAAAGGAGAGGAAGGATAGAAAGAAGAGAAGGAGGAAGACAGTAGTAGAGGGAGGTAAGGAAGAAGAGATGTATGGAAGGAAGAGGAGTAAGAGGAGGAGGTAGGATAAGAGGTGGATGTAGGAAGATGAGAATAGCAGGAAGAGAAGGAAAGAGGAAGATATGTTGGGAGGAAGACAGCAAGGTAAGACAGGTAAGGATAGGAGGAAGGGAGAGAGGAAATGAGGGAGACATGTTGGGAGGAAGGGGAGGAAGAAGTGAGGAAGAGGAGAAGGGAAGGTACGAGGTGGGGAAAGGGAAAGAGGAAGGGAGGGGGAAGATGGGAAGGTGGGAGGGGTGGAGACGGTGTTATCAAGTCACTAATTAAAGACATTACCTGCGGCTGCCTACCTGGCTCGCGTGAAGCACCTGCCTGACCACACGTTTCCTCTCCTAACTAGACAGACAGACAGACAGATAGAGAGATGGATGGATAGAGAATTATAGATAGATAGATTAATGTATAGACAGATAGACAGAGTGACAGTTAGATGGATAGATAGTTTAAGTAGATGAATAAGTAAATAAGTGCATAGACAGACAAAGACGGATGGATAAACAGACAGACAAACAGACAGACAGTAAGTACATATACAACTATATATATTAACACAATGATCTATATAGCAAAACTTATAAATCGGACAGAACTCGTTATTCCAGTACTTACGGCGCCACCCCCTCCACGTCCAGGAACTTAAAGTCCAGCCTGACCCTCTGATCGCTGCGGCCGTGGAAGACGTAGTGGCAGACAGTGTTCCTCGGGTACTTGCCTGCGGGGGGCGGTGAAGAAAGCCTTGATGGAGTTGTATTTTAACTTTCACTGAGGGATGCAACAACTGACAGCACTAAAAGCAATGTATGGAATCTTTATAAGCATAGACATGAAAGGAGAGGATAAAGATAATACACTGCAATTTCTATCGGTACAGTGTTCGTAGGTGGCTGTGGAGCAAGAGAAGATGTCTCAAAGTGGTTAGTGATTAAGGAAAGATGCGTCAACCGGCAGTGAAAGGGTTAACCAGATTCTATATGGATCTTTAATGTTTTTCACTGAACTAATTTACGTTGATAAGTCAAAGATAAGCTGCCAAAAGATTTAACTGGCCAGTGCCTTTTCAAAACTTGTTATCTCAGTCTATTTTCTCAAACATATCGGCGTCTAAACTCTTATTACGTTTAGCAGACTAGTAATGGTGACTTAAGAGAGTTTTCATGATCCAGCTGATAAATAAACTAGCCTCTTCATTGCCAACAGAAAAAAAACCACGAGAACCACTAATAATTTTCGCAGCCTTTATAAACAGTCTTTGTACAATCCCAATACGTTTAGGAATAATGTTCTCTTTGACATACACTTCCCTGTCTACTCTATTTTCTTTTACCATTCCTAGATTGTCATTATGATGAAAGACCACAAGGAGAAATAAGGAGTGTGGAGAGCTACTGGTAGACAAACAAATGAGTAATATGAAGACACCATAACTAGATTGAACAACACACAAGTAGCTATTTTCTAACAACTTTTTAAGGAGGGGCAATAACCAGTTCATTTTTCAGTCATCGCAGCTCTTGACTCTCCCTTCCTTAGCGCTTAAACACATACACACCTCCTGGGTTGGGGCTGTGGATCTCCCCGCTCGGGTACAAAGTGGAATTGAACTCAAAGGTGCAGGGGTGGTGGAGCAGTTGGTGGCCTGACGTCAACCCGAAGTCTGGAGGAAAGAGAATACAGTAAACAATATTAATTTGTAGAGGAAGGAACATAATCAGTGAAGAGAAGTGTAATATTTTCGGTTTGACACGTACGATGTATGTTAATGGAAATGGAGGAAAAGGAAAAAAACAAGGCATGAAACTTATATGAAAACGAGAAACATGAATAGAGACACAGGAAAGAAAACAAAAAGTAAAAAAAAAAATAATCAACATGAAACATGACTAAAGAAAAGAAAAATAAGAGAAATATAAGAAGAAATAACACATGAATAGAGGAGCAGATGAGGAAAAAAAAATCAGAATAAAAAAGCAGAATTAAACACGAGGGCGAGTGGAAGGAAGATCTCAGACGCTAGACTCACACCAACACACGTTTACCACTTAAATCAACACTCAGGCAAGATATAAACACATTCACAGCCCTCCCCGTCCAGTCTTCGTGAAGGTAGAGATGACCAGTAACTTAGACTTTACTGAAGTTAAAAAATAAATCTAGGAGAATTATAACTACTAATAATTTGTATATCACCGGGAAAGACTTTAAAGATATTGTATTTGAATCAATCTTTCCCACTGTGCTCATGGCTCCTCAGTTATTTTTCTTTTTCTTTTCCTTTTTCTTATATGTTAAAGTGTCAGACCAAGAGCACAAGAATGAAAAGCAGAAGGCTCACTCAATACGCCGCTTCTAAAATAACAAATTCAAGCCAAGATTAAAGGAAAACGTTAACTAATATAGTTCGGAGGTGTCTTGATGCTACTTTTACATTAATTTAAGTCGCAGGAAGAAGCAAACGGTCCACACATTACGCTGCTCCGAGAAAGGTGAATTTAGGCGAAGAATCCGTAAAAAGTTGACCAGTTTGAGGTGTCTCGATGCTCCTTTTCAATCAGTTCAAGTCGCAGGAAGGATAAAAAGCAAAAAACTCTTATGGACTAACCGCACAGGAACGTATACAATGTTGCAGCGCCTTCCCCCTTTTTTTTAACCAATCAATCAACAGGAACGTCTAAGGAAACTCGAGTGTTTTCCCTCTTCCCGTCACACCTTCCCCTCACACCTTCCCGTCCAATTTCCGTGACGTTGGGAAGGAAGAAAGCGAGTGAGAAGCAAGGAGTGCACGAGACAAGAAGTGATACAAAGCAAAACACGCCACTGAAAGAAATATATAACAGTTCCTGAGATAGATGAAAATAGAAGCAGAATCTGTCACTCGCAAGGTTTTATAAGGAGACCGTCAGCAGATCAGGAGACTAAAAATAGCCAGAGAACACAAAGCACGGTGAAGAAGAGTGAGTGACTTTTGACTGTGACTGTACTTGTGATCAATATTCATGACGTTTTGTGAGGTGGAAGAAGAAGAATGAGGCCAAGGAGGAGGAGGCAGAGGAGAAGGAGGAGAGATAACTGATTCAAGAGGAGGCGGTGACGGTCGATATTGCAGGAGTCTTGAGAGTGGAAGGAGGAGATAACTGATAAGAGGAAACTCATTTTTTTATTCGTTTTTTGGAAAGAGGAAGAAATAGAAGAGTGAAAGAGGACGAACTCACAAGAAAGAAGATTGGAAGTTACGAATTAGGAAGTGAAATAGAAAAGAGGAATGGGGAGATAAAAGAAAATGCATGAACGATCGGACATAAAAGACGACGAAGATAAGAAATGGAAGAAAAAAATATGTTTGAAGGAATGACAGAATAACATTAGAAAATCAAGAAGAAGAGGAAGAAGAAGAAAGGTGAAAAAAATGAAGGAAAAATGAAAGCAATAAAAAAAAGGAATTACTGATTAATCAATTTTTTTTGTTCTCTCTCTCTCTCTCTCTCTCTCTCTCTCTCTCTCTCTCTCTCTCTCTCTCTCTCTCTCTCTCTCTCTCTCTCTCTCTCTCTCTCTCTCTCTCCCTTCGTCTGTGTCTCCGTCAGGTTATAAACTCCCCTCACAACCATCCGACTACATCCTCTTCTCGTATTTTCACCTTTAATACACATGGCGAGAGAAAAAAGTCAGAATACTCATGCATGAACGAGAGAGAGAGAGAGAGAGAGAGAGAGAGAGAGAGAGAGAGAGAGAGAGAGAGAGAGAGAGAGAGAGAGAGAGAGAGAGAGAGAGAGAGAGAGAGAGAGAGAGAGAGAGAGAGAGTGTTTGTACCGCCACATGAAGTTTACAAAATGAGGTGAAAAAAAAAAGTTCGAAGTGCAAATCAAGGAGTTTCAGTTTTGAGTTTAAGTTCTGAGTTTTGGTGCAAGCTGGAAAAAGTTTAGTCACCTCCGCAGCCTTGACCAGCCCTGGCTACACTGGTGGCCTGGTGATTCTTAGGGCTTAGCTGGGTGAGATTTATGTACCCTGGAGATTAAGCACCCTCACCTTATCTCCCCCCGCCCCCCCCACACACACACTGAATAGACTGCAAGAAGAGGCGTTAGAGGTGAGGAATGTTCTTGTAACTCGCTGCACAAGACGTCCCACCATTTGTCACTGCTGCGTGTATTCAGTCAATCGCAGTAATGCAAGAGAAGGAAATCTGAGAGGATGCTAGGGAAAGTTTTTAAGGGAATGCTAGGGAAAGTTTAAGGGAATGTTAGGAAAAGTTTGAGGGGAATGCTAGGGGAAATTTAAGGGTATTTGAGAGAATGTTATGGAAAATTTAAGGGTATTTCAGGGAATGTTAGAGGAAATTTGATGGAATGTTAGAGAATATTAAGGAAAGTTTGAGATGATAAAGTGAATGCGAGATGAGACCAAGAATTACGAGTTCAAGCTTCATAGATAAAAAAAAAAAAAAAGATACGAAAAAAACATAAAAAAAAAAAAAAATAAGGGAAACAGCAAGAAGCCATCAGAGCTGAACACAACATTCCCTGCATGAAACAAACCTACTTACTTCTACCTATTATCCTCATTCATCTAACTATCACTTTAAATGACACTTTAATAACAGCAATAACAACCTCGTTACTGAGTCTATTCCATTCACGTACTACTCTATTTCAGAACCTATTCCTTTCTGTCCATTTGTATCGATTAGCCAGTACCTCACCCTTGCATTCCTTTCACTGGTAAACTCCACCACCGGGACTAGAGGTTGCGTCGCCACACGTACTCTGGTAACTTCCCCTTCAACACGACACGAACCAATGTATGTGCTACGCTTTGAGAATACGTATCACTCTTAATATACAAACAGTAAAGGTGAATACCGTTAAATATAGTAAATCTTGTGTTTTATAATAATTGTCACCTGTATGGATTACCGGTAGTGATAGGTATTCGTAAGGCGAGAGAGAGAGAGAGAGAGAGAGAGAGAGAGAGAGAGAGAGAGAGAGAGAGAGAGAGAGAGAGAGAGTAAAGGCACCTCTGAGAAAAGTGTAGATGGCCCGGTAACCAGTGACGTGGGGCCCAGAGGTCAAGCTTCTGAAGACGAGGCTGAGGAAGGACCCCGAAGACATGATGGGCAGGGGTTTCCCGACGCCGCAGAAAGTTCCCAGCCTGCTTGTGGGACTCTCGCTCACCGTCAGGGAGTCCATCACCTCACAGCTGTTAGGGAAGAGGTACATAGTTAGGTGATTAGGTGATTACTGCCTGGCTTGTTTGTTTAGTTGGTTAGTGATATAGTTTGTTCAATAGATGGTTACTGGGCTTCCTAATTAGTCAGTAAGGTGGATAGTTAATTAGTAAGACAGATTTAGATTGAGGGATGAGGAGGATAGGTGGAAATAAATAGGCATATTTCATACAGGGATTGCCACGTGTAGGCCTGATGGCTTCTTGCATCTTTCTTTATCTTACGTTCTTATCTTTGTTACCTTTGAAAACGCTACCTAGGGAAACAACGGACTGGCACCTCTGTTGGCCTTTTCCCTCTCTCTTTTTTTTTTTCCCTAGTTCTGAGTTCCTCTTGCACGAAAAAAAAGAAAGTTGTTTATTTCTTTCACTGCAATACGAAAGAATTAACACCATCAGAAGCAATGCGTGAGCTCTTTATAAACATGTAGAAGAAAGGTGAAGATTAAAAAAGAATAGAATCTGCAATATCTACCCAGTTTAAAGATTGGAGGCGGCTGCAGAACAAGTAAAAATATCTTCGAGTGATTAGTAATTAAGAAAAGATGCACCAAATAGCAGTCAAGAGGATTAAGAACAATACTTGAGTGATGATCTGCCTCACTTACTTTCTGTGGGAGGAGTTGAGCGGATGGTAGAGGTAGAAGTGGGTGAAGTGGAGCCTGATGCGGTGTTGCTGCGGCGCCTTCAGATCCACGCGGCACTGTAGGCGGGACGGGTAAGGCATGGGAAAGTTAGGGCTGATGAGGGAGCCGTTCATACCCAACCAGTGGCCGTCCCTGCCCCGCCACGCCTCCATTACCTCGTTGCACCCCAGCACTGCCGACGGGACGCAAGGGAACACAAATGAAGAACAAGTAGTTTTGAGGTTAGATATTTTTTTCTTCTTTCTGTATTTAGTTGTTGCCAGAAAGAGTTTTCCTCCGTTTTCTTTTTAGTTGTTACCAAGAAAAACGAGTGAACACAAATAAAAAAAAACAATTAGAGGAATCCTTAAGTTAAAGATCAATTCCTTCTTTTCCTTCTTAATTATTGACAAAAAAAGGACCTACGAAAAAAAAAAAAAATGGACTGCCATCCTTAGGTTAAAGATAATTTGCTTTTTCTGTCTTGTCTTTCTAACTGCTGCAAAAAAAAAAAAAAAAAACGAAAAGAAACACAAAGAAATAATTAGAAGGCAGTTCTTGTGTTAAAAAATATTTTATTCTTTCCTTTCTTCTTTGTTAACTATTGCCAAGGAAACAAAGGGAAAGAGAAGCAAAAAACAATTAGAAAAACAGTCCTTGGTTTAAAAATAATTTCTGTTTTTCTTTATCCTCCTTTTAATTGTCAAGAAAACAAGCGGAACACAAAGAAAGAACAATTAAGAGTTGAAGTTTGAGACAATTTCATTTTTTCTTTAATTGTTGCCAAGGAAACAAGAAGGAACATAAATAAAGAACAAAAAGAAGACATTCCTTAGGCTACAGATAATTTCTTACTTTTCTTTCCATATATTTTTAATTGTTGCCATGAAAATATGAGTTACCATTTTTTTCTCTATATATATATTTTTTCCCATCCTTCCTCCTCGTCCTCCTCCTCCACCTATTCATCTTCTCTTGACCCTCCTTCCTTCCTTCCTCTCATCCTCCTCTCAATTCTCTCATCCTTCTTAGTCACCCTTCACCCCATTCTCCTTTATCTCCTTGTCGTTCCTCTCTTTAGTAAGGTTCAATAGATTTTTTTATTATTATTTTCTCTATTCTATCTCTTTTTATAACGGAAGGAAAGAGCAAATATGGGATTATAATTTCCCTTCATAACTTTTAAACTTTCCTTATTTTTACGCGAGAGGAAAGAAAATATAAGAAAAATTTTCCCGTTTTCATTTTTGCATACTCGTTATATCATACTTTTCTTTTTCTTTCTTTTTAAACTTTTTTTTTCTTCTTAAACCTTTCCCGTGTCATTGTAGAAGGTAGCAGGGTGGAGAAGAAATGTCAAAAAAAAAAAAAATAGGATAGTAATTATGAGGTTGTTAAATTACTAATCCAACACACACACACACACACACACACACACACACACACACACACACAGGGGAGGGCGTAATAATGATGTGGTAATATGTTAGTGTGGTTTCAAGGGATGCGTGACCTGGCAACGTTCATTTTGTGTGTATGCGTGAATGAACGTGATAAAGGTCTCTCTCTCTCTCTCTCTCTCTCTCTCTCTCTCTCTCTCTCTCTCTCTCTCTCTCTCTCTCTCTCTCTCTCTCTTCAGGAAAAATAGGAAAAAGAGTGAGGTTCTTTTCTCCTCCTTCTTCTCCTCCTCCTCTTTCTCCTCCTTCTCTTCTGCTTTTGACTCAGCTCGCTCATCACAAGGAAGAGGAGTAGTAGTAGGAAGAGGAGGAGGAGGAGGAGGAGGAGGAGGAGGAGGAGGAGGAGGAGGAGGAGGAGGAGGAGGAGGAGGAGGAGGAGGAGAAGGAGGAGATAGAGGAAGAGGAGGAAGGGGGAATGCTATATGATTTACTTTATTAGAAGGAGGAGGAGGAGAATAAAGGAGGAGGAGGAGGAGGAAGAGGAGGAGGAGGAGGAGGAGGAGGAGGAGGAGGAGGAGGAGGAGAAGGAGGAGAAGGAGAAGAAGGAGGAGGAAGAGGAGGAGGACGACGACGACGAAGAGGAGGGAACAACGCCATATTACCTACTTTATATGGAGGCGGAGGAGGAGAAGGAGGAGGAGGAGGAGGAGGAGGAGGAGGAAGCCTTTCTATATAGCATAATTTATAGCTCAAAGTTATGGTGCTTGCTAAGTACAAGTATATTCTGATATTTCCTCTCTCTCTCTCTCTCTCTCTCTCTCTCTCTCTCTCTCTCTCTCTCTCTCTCTCTCTCTCTCTCTCTCTCTCTTTCTCTGCCTTATGCATTATTTCATCTGAACTTTTTAAACATTCTGAAGTGTGTACTGCACGTAGAGGTTCAAAGATCTAGTACTTGTAGTTTTATGTGGCAATGTTCGTGTAGGTTACTAAATAAGGTAATGTCATATGTCGTGTTAGGTTTCTTGCAGTCAAAGTGGTTGTATGTTGTTAATCTTAGTCGGGGAAAGGTATTCTAACACTTATGAGAGCAGTAAGGCAGGCAAGAATCCTTCCACTGAACCACCAATGCAGAAACATGTTCACAAATAACTGGAATAGAGGCAGGAAGAAACTGATTCACAAATACAGTTGTAGGTGACTGGAATACAGGAAGAAACTTAGTCGTAAATAAAATGGCGAAGTGATGGAAAAGACTCGGTAATCACGATGCTATTGTTCAGTTAATAGAGAGCTTTAAAAGATCTCTGGATAGGAATGACCGGCTGGTAAGAACAGGCACGTTTTTACAAAGGAACTGTCGCGTATGATAACTGATTTCTTGCAACTTCCATTATGTTAAGTTCTCGCGAGGGCAGCGACTGGCAGGCGGGTGGTGAATGCTCCTCATGCTCCTCAAGACTCGAACAAGATGCACCAACTGAGGGATGAGAACCGTGTGAGGTTTTGAAGACAGATTGAACACCACGATAGGTCACGAACCGTCTTTTTGGAAGCGGACTGACACAAAGAGGCAGAGAGGCCACGGTATTGACTTTCCTCTCAGGGGCGAAGAGGCGATGGGGTGATGGGGTGATGGGTCAGTTAAGGGAGTAATATAAGCTGTGTTATCAGGAGGTTTGCTACTTCATCGTGTGACCTGAGTGGCGGCGGTGAGAAAGTGCTGTGACCTGCATTGACGCTCCTATGTGAAGTCACTTTATTTTTTGAGGGAAAGGGTGTTTTTATCTTTGTGAGAGAAAATGGTCAGCTGTTTTAGTATATAAATATTTTTGTGGAGTTTGGCTGTAAAAAGAAACTATTTTCGTTTGGAAAGTAGTTTCAATTTAGGCTCGGGAGAGATTCAAGCATTATTATCATCACATTTACAGTCATTTAATTTAACTTTCATTTTCATATTCTTGTCTATTTATTTATTCATTCATTTATTTCTATTTTCACATTTCTACTCATTTACATTCGTCTTCTGTCTTCTTTCTTTACATTCCTTTCGTCTTTGTCCACCACCACCACCACCACCACCACCACCACCACCACCACCACCACCACCATCACCACCACCACCACCAAGAACTCCGCGGAAATGACAACAAAAGTAATTTCTCGAGTTGGTCAAATGGTTCCCACATATTACAGTCAAGTTATGTTAATTAAGAGAGTCGCGAGAGCAAACACTGGACAACTTGTGGGGGCGAAACGAGGACACGAGAGAGAGAGAGAGAGAGAGAGAGAGAGAGAGAGAGAGAGAGAGAGAGAGAGAGAGAGAGAGAGAGAGAGAGAGAGAGAGAGAGTAGGACAAATTCTACTTAACTTAAAGGAAGGAGGGAAAGGGAAGTGAAAGGAAAAGCAGGAGGGAAGAAAAGAGAGACATAGGAGAGGATAGATAAAACGCTAGAGAGAGAGAGAGAGAGAGAGAGAGAGAGGACAGCTAATAAAGGTAGGAACAAGAATGGGAGAAATAAAAAAGGAAGAGGACAGTAAAGATCAAAAGATAATAGAAGAGAGTAAAGAAGAAGATAAAAAAAGTAAGAGGAGGAGGAGGAGGAGGAGGAAGAGGAGGAGACGGAAATGGAAAAGGAAGGAAGGAAAGAGGTCAATAACAGGGAAGAAGGACGAAAGAGAGGGAGGAAAGGAGGAAAAGAAAGATGAGAGGAGAGAAAATGTATAAAGAGGAGACAGGGAGATAAAGGAGAATGGGGAGAAAGATGACAAAGAAAGATGAAAGAAGTGAGAGGAGAATGAGAGGGACAAAGGAGGGTCAAGAGAAGATGAACAGAGAGGAGGAGGAGGAGGAGAAGGATAGGGAGAAAAATTAGGACGAAAGAAAAGAAAGCAACAGCGATAAAGAATAAAATGAGGAATAAGGAAAACGGAATAAATACGAAAAGGAGAAGGAGAGGGAAAGAGAATTAGGTTAAATGGCTCCTGAAGATTTACACACACACACACACACATACACACACACACACACACACACACACACACACACACACACACACACACACACACACACACTCCATTTAATTTTTTCTACCGTTTTTTTTTTTTTTTTTTTTTTTAACGCGTCAGGTTATTCAATTAGTAATTTAGTTCACATTATAGAAATTTGCTTCAGTAATGCGTCAGAAAGTTAAGCATTTTCATAAACCTTGATCTAAACTGCAAGTGAATCTTTCTCTTCCTCCTCTTCTTCCGCCTCCTCCTCGTTCTCATCCTCCCTTCTTCTTTTCTTCTTGTTGTTGTTATCCTTCTTATGTTATCTTTTTTTCTTCGTCTTCCTTCTATTCTTGTTCCTGTGCTTATTCCTCTCTCTTCTTTTCATTTTTCTTTTTCCCTTTTCTCCCTCTTTTTCTTCTTCTTCTTCACTGCTACCACCACCACCACCACCACCACCACTACTACTACTACTACTACTACTACTACTACTACCACTACTTTGTTTCCGTCTTCTTCCTTCATCTCCTCGTCTTCTCCTTACTCCTCTATCTCCTTCATCTCCTTCTCATTAACCTCCTCCTTCACCACAACCATCTTCTCCTCCCCTTCTTGTATCTTCCTTCATCCACTCCCTCCTCTTCATTACCATCCTCCTCCTCCTCCTCCTCCATAACAAAGCAGTCCCTCACTCATCTACATACACACAATACGTAATCACTAACCCATACTCATCACTCACGCTCAAATTATGACGTAAAACAACGTAATTTTTCACTCATAGCGTCCACTGTCATAATCAATCACTCGTTTCCAGTGCAGAAAGAAAATAAAAGTAGATAATTAAATAAAATGAATAGATAAAGATAGAATAAGCGTATATTAAACCAAATATAAACTAAATAAATAATTACGACTACTTCTACTATTACAACTAATAAAAAAAATATAATAAATTAATAAATAAAACTATAAAATTCACTACGATCTCAGTAACCTGTATAAACTCCACATTATTTCAGAATCCACAGACTTTTAAAAACACGAGCATTATATTACCAACAGAAAACGGGATAGAAGGAAAGACAGCCATCTGACATCAGAGAAAACGTTTTTTTTTGAAGGGGGAACACATATATTTACTTCTTCCTATTTATATTTTTTCCCCCTCTCCTGTCATCCACGCGTGATTTGTTGGACTATAAATTTTATGTTCTCCCTCTCTCGCTTTTCTCTGGAAGGTGAAGAACGGAGGAAAGATAAATGAAAGAGGAAAAAAAGTAGGTAGATAGATAGATAGATAGATGAATAAATAAATAAGGATGAGAATGGATAAATAAAAATGAAAATAAGAAATGAGTGAAACCAAATAGACGAAATATGAAAAAAATAAGGAAATTAGGTTTTAAAATAAATAAATGAATAAATATAACAAAGTAAATAAATAAAGAAGGAAGAAAAGAAAATGAAGCAAGAAAGGACGAAAGAAGGGTAGACGTTAATGAAAAAAAGAAAATGCGAAAATATGAGACAAAAATAAGTAAATGAAGGTCGAAAGAAGAGAGAAAAAAGAATAAATATATAAAACAAGGGACATGAAAAAGGAAATAGGGAAGGATACTTGGAGAGAAAACAGGAAAAGAAAGAAGGGTGGAAAAAAACACAGCTTGGGAACATATTTTTAGTTATTGATGAAGAAAAAAGAAGAGAGAAAAATGGTGGTGGACGAGAGGGAAGAGGAGGAGGAGGAGGAGGAGGAGGAGGAGGAGGAGGAGGAGGAGGAGGAGGAGGAGGAGGAGGAGGAAGAAGAAGAAGAAGAAGAAGAAGAAGAAGAAGAAGAAGAAAGGAAGGAAGGAAAAAAGGAACAAGAAATTTTGATTGTAAAGAATTAGATGATTAATAATTGAAAAATATGAAGGAAGCTGATGAGGAATAAGAGAGAGAGAGAGAGAGAGAGAGAGAGAGAGAGAGAGAGAGAGAGAGAGAGAGAGAGAGAGAGAGAGAGAGAGAGAGAGAGAGAGTACAAAACCCTCACGCCTTTTAAACCTCTTATCTTCTCTTCGATCCTCTTCCTCTTCTTAACCTGACATGACCTACTTGTATACTCTCTCTCTCTCTCTCTCTCTCTCTCTCTCTCTCTCTCTCTCTCTCTCTCTCTCTCCCCAGACCCAATCAAGTCACTAACGCCCTCTATTCCTCAATAAACTAATCACCAGAGCGTTTAGTCCACGGTGCCTCCTCTCTCTCTCTCTCTCTCTCTCTCTCTCTCTCTCTCTCTCTCTCTCTCTCTCTCTCTCTCTCTCTCTCTCTCTCTCTCTCTATTCATCTTCTGTCCGCAACGACCTCCTCTTCCTCCTTCTCTTGTAGTAGTAGTTGTTGTTGTTGTTGTTGCTTTCTCCTTCCTACTCCTTCCCTTGTTCGTCTTCCTCTTCTTTTTCTTTCTTCCTTTGTTTCTTCTTTTACTCCTCCTCTTCCTCCTCTTGATTACTCTTCCCTTTTAGTTGTTTCATTTGATTTTGTTTCTTAGTATTTTCATTGTTTAATTTTTATTCTTCGTACACTTTATATAGAACTTGTTAACTATCTCTAGACAATTTTAAACTTGTATACTATTTTTTGTACTATTTTCATATTATTCTTGCTTCCTTGTGTGTGTGTGTGTGTGTGTGTGTGTGTGTGTGTGTGTGTGTGTGTGTGTGTGTAAACATTTCCTTCTTATTCTTCTTGGTAATTCTTTCCTCTTCTCCTCCTCCTCGTATTTCCTTTTCCTCCTTCTTACTCTTCGTACTAAAACTCTTATCATATTTTCTCTTTTTATTCCTTTGTTCTTGTACGTTGCCTTTTTACGATTTTGCTTTTTTTCCTTCCTTCTTCCCGGCAGCTCCTATTATTCCTTTTTTTTTTTTTTTAGGGATTTACTTTGATGTCTTATTTGTATGTTATGTAAAATCTCTTGACGCAAATATGTTTTCAATAAAAATTTCCCTTTGCTTTTCTGTGCAAATCTTTTTTTTTTCGTAATCTTTTAGTTTATTCTTATCTAAGTTTTTATTATTATTATTATTATTTTTTTTTTTAAATTTCTGCTTCGTGTTTTGTAGATTATTTTTGTTTCTTGTCACTTTTTTTCATTTTCTCTCTTTTCCTTTTTTGCTTAACTTTCTTTCATCCTCATTTTTCTTTTCTATCTCTCTTTGTATGTATGTATGTATGTATGTATGTACTGTATGTATCTACGTATCTCTCTCTCTCTCACTACCTATCTATTTATCTTTATGTATCAATGTATCTTTCTTTTTCTTTTTTTCTTCTTTTTTCCTCCTCCTCCTCCCCACTCCTACTTCTGAATCTCTTTTTCCTTCCTCCTCCTCCTCCTCCTCTTCTGCACCTTTTCCTCTCAGTTCTATTCCTTACTTCTCACTTTTCTTAAGCCTCCAGAGAGATGTATGTGCTTTATTTTGAAGAGAGAGAGAGAGAGAGAGAGAGAGAGAGAGAGAGAGAGAGAGAGAGAGAGAGAGAGAGAGAGAGAGAGAGAGAGAGAGAATGTTTGTCTTCTTTGATGCTTCGCTGAATTTGAGCTGTATTTCTTTACGCTCTCTCTCTCTCTCTCTCTCTCTCTCTCTCTCTCTCTCTCTCTCTCTCTCTCTCTCTCTCTCTCTCTCTCATTCCTTTTCTCTCAATTTCTAAGCGCCATCACTCTTTCTTCCTCTTCTTCCTCCTCTTCCTTCTTTAATACTCCTCTTCCTCTTCATATTTCCCTTCTTGGTGCTGCCTAACTACGATGATATTTCTGTAATGACCTGCCTTCCTTCTCTTCCTCTTCCTCCTCCCTTCCTCTCCTCCCTCTCTCCCATTCTTACCTCCTCTTCCTTGACGTTTCCTTCTCTCCCTCTGTCTGTCTCTCTGTCTGCCTCTCTCTCCCTCTGAAGTGATAGCAATTCTACAGCTAACAACTAAATACTACATCGATCTGTTACGTAGCAAGCCAGTGAGAATGGTGCTGATGTTGACGATATTAGGTTGCCATGGTTACGGATGCTGGGGTAGTGGTGGTGGTGGTGGTGTTGATGGTGGTGGTGGTGAGTGTGGTGGTAGCTATGATAAACGCCTTGAAGTAGCTGTAAGGGTGTTATTGGTAGTCTCTCTCTCTCTCTCTCTCTCTCTCTCTCTCTCTCTCTCTCTCTCTCTCTCTCTCTCTCTCTCTCTCTCTCTCTCTCTCTCTCTCCGCTTAAATATGTGGTTTCAACTCAGCATTTTTCGATTTTTTCGCTATAAATGTTCTCTCTCTCTCTCTCTCTCTCTCTCTCTCTCTCTCTCTCTCTCTCTCTCTCTCTCTCTCTCTCTCTCTCTCTCTCTCTCCCCCTCTTCCCATTTTCTTTGTGTCGTCTTGCAAGGGAGTTTTTGAAGATGGATGGGAGGTGTAGGTCAGAGAGAGAGAGAGAGAGAGAGAGAGAGAGAGAGAGAGAGAGAGAGAGAGAGAGAGAGAGAGAGAGAGAGAGAGAGAGAGAGTTATGTGAAGGTAAATGGAAGGAAAATCGAAAAAAAAATAATATATTGATAGGAAAAGACAAATTATGAAGAAAGGAGAGTTTGTCCAAAGAAGAAGAAGAAGAAGAAGAAGAAGAAGGAAAGAAGAAGAAGAAGAAGAAGAAGAAGAAGAAGAAGAAGAAGATAAACCACAACACCAGAAGATCAAGAGTACATAAAGAATAAATAAATAAAATGAAGAAAAAAAAAGGAATGGAGGAAGAAGAAAAAGAACAACACAAACACAATAAAGAGGAAGAAATTGACGAAACGAAGAAGGAACAAGAGGAGGATGACGATAAAGGAAGCACTAGACATAAATGGAAAAAATAAGAGGAAATAACACGAATATTTGAGAGAAAGAGAAGAAATGGGAAGGAGCGAGACGATGGAAGGATTAAATAAGCCCAGACTAAACAGGAAGAGGAGGAGGAGGAAGAGGAAGAGGAAGAGGATTTGAGGACTTGTGACCTGGCCGTTACCTAAGGAGTCTTTTAAAGGAATCGAAGGAGGTAGCGAAGGAGATTTTGATAATATCCTCCTCCTCCTCCTCCTCCTCCTCCTCTTCCTCCGATTCCACCTCCTCTCTCTTCACTCACCTCTCTATTTCTCGTTCTTTCTCTTTTCCCTCCGTTCTACCTTCTTTCCTCTTTCTTATCCTCCCATTCGCTTCTTTCTCGTTCATTTCCTTACGTTTTTATTCTCCCTCTTTCTTCTTTCCTTCTTTCCCCTTCCTCTCTTCACTCATCTCTCCGTTTCTCTTTTCTTTCTCTTTTCTCTCCATTTTGCTTTCCTTCCTCCTTTTTTTCTCCTTTATTCTCTCCTCTTTTCTTATCTCATTCCCTGATCTTCCCATTCCCCCTTTCTCTCTCTCTCTCTCTCTCTCTCTCTCTCTCTCTCTCTCTCTCTCTCTCTCTCTCTCTCTCTCTCTCTCTCTCTCCTTTCCTTCTCCGTTTTCTTTCCCTTCCTTTGCCGTTACTTTTGTTTTCTCGTTTTCTTTGTGAAGCTCCCATTTCGTTTTCTTTCAGTTTTGTTTGTGATTTTTTTTTTCAGGAATAACAATTTTTCTTAATTTACTCCTTTTTTCATTTATATTTCGGTTTTATTTCTTCTTCTTTAGTCTGTTTTTTTTATTACATTATTAGTTCATCAGTTTGTTTATGTCATTTGATTCATAGTTTTAAATATGAGAGAGAGAGAGAGAGAGAGAGAGAGAGAGAGAGAGAGAGAGAGAGAGAGAGAGAGAGAGAGAGAGAGAGAGAGAGAGAGAGAGAGAGAGAGAACCTCGTTGAGTAATATATGCATGAACGTCTTCATTGCTACATAATATGAAGGATATTAATTACTGCAATTTAGAGAGTGGTGAATTAGTGACTGACTGACTGACTGAGCGAATGAATGAGTGAATGATTGATTGAGCGACTGACTTACTGGCTGACTGACTGACTGACTGACTGAGCGAATGAGTAAGTGAATGACTGATTGAGCGACTGAATGACTGACAGACTGGTTGGGTAATTGAGAAGTGACTGAATGACTGAATAAATAAATGAATGGGTGAGTGAATGACTGACTGACTTAATGACTGAATGAATGAATCAGTGCGTGAATGAGTGAGTTGGTGGGTGAATGAATGAGTGGATGAGTGAGCGAATACGGAAGAGAGACAGAAGGAATAAGGAAGTGGAAGAGTAAGCGAAAGAGAAGACAGAAAATACAAAGACAGAAATGTGACAAACGAGGGGAGAAGATAGCAAGTGAAGAGATATGTGTGTGAGAGAAGAGAAGAATGAAGGGGGATAGCAAAAACGCGATAACTTTGTTGGAAAGAAACACTAAAGAGAGAGAGAGAGAGAGAGAGAGAGAGAGAGAGAGAGAGAGAGAGAGAGAGAGAGAGAGAGAGAGAGAGAGAGAGAAAAGAATCGATTGAAGGCAGTAAAGTCCCATCAGTCTTGAGAGAGAGAGAGAGAGAGAGAGAGAGAGAGAGAGAGAGAGAGAGAGAGAGAGAGAGAGAGAGAGAGAGAGAGAGAGAGAGAGAGAGAGAGTTCGTGCGTCTGCAGTACACACACACACACAGTAATACATTTCCTACATAAACATAAGGAAGAAAGCTAATGTGTTTGTTCTGGAGGAGGAGGAGAAGGAGGAGCAGGAGAAGGAAGGAAGGAAGGAAGGAAGGAAGGAAGGAAGGAAGGAAGGAAGGAAGGAAGGAAGGAAGGAAAAGAAGAACCACTTTATCAAATTCAAGAGGAAACAAAGTTGAACATGAAAAGACAAACATTTCACGCGTTTGAGAGAGAGAGAGAGAGAGAGAGAGAGAGAGAGAGAGAGAGAGAGAGAGAGAGAGAGAGAGAGAGGAAGTTGGGAGACAAACTGACGCCTCCTCAACACGGAAAACTCAATTCTCTCTCTCTCTCTCTCTCTCTCTCTCTCTCTCTCTCTCTCTCTCTCTCTCTCTCTCGGGCCAGTAGATATACGCAAAACTATAAAAGCAAACAAAATTAATCATGCAAGTAAACAAGTATACAGACAGACAGACAGACATAAACCAAAGGGGAAAAAAAGGAAAATAAACAAAAAAAAACAAGAAAAAAACAAGAATCAAGCACAAACTTATGATTTATTTAACTTTATAAATACACACATAACAACAACAACAACAACAACAACAACAACAACAACAACGACAACAACATCTCTCTCTCTCTCTCTCTCTCTCTCTCTCTCTCTCTCTCTCTCTCTCTCTCTCTCTCTTTCCTCTATCCCTACTTTCATTCTCCTTCCTGTTTACCTTCGTTGTTCTTGATACGTCTGGCGGTGACTTTGTGAGGAGTCCCAGTCGCCAGCAGTAGTAGCAGGAGAGGCAGCAGGCAGGTGGTGGTGGTGGTTATTTGTCTGCTGAGGTAGTGATTCATGCTGGCGGTGGTGGTCGGTGGTGGTGGCGGTAGTGATCGAAAGCTCTTCCTGTTTGTTGAGAAAAGTAGATGATTAGTTAGTGATTAGTTAGATAATTAGTTAATAGGTTGCAGAATAGTGAGTACAGGTGTTAGAGAGAGAGAGAGAGAGAGAGAGAGAGAGAGAGAGAGAGAGAGAGAGAGAGAGAGAGAGATCAGATTCAGTGATAAATTTCATCAGTTATTATTGTTGTTACTACTACTACTACTACTACTACTACTACTACTACTACTACTATTTTCTTTTACAGGATCAAGAAGCCAAATACTGTCTAAAAATTCATTTGTGAGTTAATGATATGATGATGATGAATGCGATAATAATAAAATAATAATAGTAATAATAATAATAATAATAATAATAATAATAATAATAATAATAATAATAATTCCAATGATAAAAAACTTTCTTCATGACAAGTTTTCAGACAAGCCACTCCAAATTTCTCCTTCTCCCACTCTTCCTCCTCCTCCTCCTCCTCCTTTCTCATCATCGTCCTTTTTTTTTCCTTCACTTCATCATCATCATAATTTTTTCTCTCCTCTTTCTCTCTCTCCTCCTCTTGTTGCCTCTCGTTATTCTTATCCTCTCTTCATTCCCTAGTACACACACACACACACACACACACACACACACACACACACACAGAGAGAGAGAGAGAGAGAGAGAGAGAGAGAGAGAGAGAGAGAGAGAGAGAGAGAGAGAGAGAGAGAGAGAGAGAGAGAGAGAGAGAGAGAGAGAGAGAGAGAGAGAGAGAGAGAGCAGTACCGAAAGAAAACAAACACGCTTCTTTATTTATACACACACACACACACACACACAGTATCAAAACATCGTTGAACTGAAACACATATGAGGAGAGGAAAGTGAGTGCCAGGAAATTTGGGCCTACTATAATTCCTAGGTAGCTTTGTTAGGCCTCCAGCTTGCCTTGAAAAAAATAAATAAATAAAAAATAAATGAGTAAATATATAAGTTATAGTAGTAGTAGCAGTAGTAGTAGTAGTAGTAGTAATGATAATAATAGTAATAATAATAATAATAATAATAATAATAATAATAATAATAATAATAATAATGAGTTTTCAAGAAGAATATTTAAGAAAAATCAGAATAGTGAGTGATTTCCTTTCCGTGCATCACCGCGAGAGAGAGAGAGAGAGAGAGAGAGAGAGAGAGAGAGAGAGAGAGAGAGAGAGAGAGAGAGATTTATGTATTTCCCCAGAATCGTCATTTCCATCACACAACACACACAAAAGAAAAACGGCCATAAATATTTGATAGCATCCATCATGTCTTGGTTTTAACTCTCTCTCTCTCTCTCTCTCTAAGCACACTACAAACACTCAGCAAACTCCATCTCAGGTCATCAACTCCACAGTCTATTCCCCCTTCGTCTTATAATCTTCAAGGATCAGTCACGTCCCGATTAGGAATATCTCAATAGAAGCTATATAACATCGAACACGGCAAAATTAGCACCAGACTGCGTAAGAACACTCCACCTCAACACAAGACACATTCGCACCTTCTTGCTTACTGAGGGGCCGGCAAGATGTATCACCCCCTGGTACCTTTCACCGAGTGTCTGAACCTGCCAGTCGCAACCTCGGGAGACACACGCTACATCGATCACCTCGGAAACCTCACCAGGCACTTGTTGGGTCTGCTAACATCTCCCCTGCCCGCTACTGCCCAAACTGTCCTACCGCATCGCTCTCTCTCTCTCTCTCTCTCTCTCTCTCTCTCTCTCTCTCTCTCTCTCTTTCGCATTACGTTGTGTCGCTGTGTTGTCTTCGTCTCTTGTGCTTACGTGTTGCATGGAGTGTTTTACTGTGTCTCTGTGTGTGTGTGTTGGATGCGTGTGTGTTGCGTGGACGGTTTTAATGTTGTTTGTGTGGTTTTGTCTTGCGTCTGGCATCTCTGGGCTCATGGTTTTGTTTCTGACGGTTTGTAACGTATTATATGTAAGTATGTACGTGTGTGTATGTGTGTGTGTGTCTGTGTGTGCGTGTGTGTAAGGGAATAATGAACGCTCACCGCACTGCCATTTATTTCACAAGGATATGTTTACGAATCGGGCAGTCAAAGTCAGAATGAAGCTTCCAGGTGATACACAGTCTGTTTACCTGAACAAAACACAAATAATGCAAAAAAAAAAAAAAAAAAAAAAAAAAAAAATTAGAGAAAAAGGCTACGAATAAAAAAATCGTATCTGAACTAGTCTGAATTCATTAATAAAAAAAAGAAAGAAAACAAGGAATTGACTTAGTGATGCACGAAAAGATGAATAGATTATGTTTACAGGATTATACAGTGTTACACGAGGTTACACAGGAGATTACACAGGATTACATGGGGTTACACAGGGTTATACAGGGTTACACAAGATCACACGGGGTTACACTTGATTACACAGGGTTACACAGGATTACACAGGGTTACACAGGATTACACAAGGTTACACAGATTACACAGGGTTACACAGGATTACACAAGGTTACACAGATTACACAGGGTTACACAGAATTACACAGAACAATGAAACAGCAACAAAACTTAATCGACTTGTATAATTGTTTAGCAACTACTAAGTACTGAATAGAATAGCAAAGCAGAAGGCTCCTCCCTATATAACGCTTCATCCAGCTTTATGGAAGATAATTATCGCATACCTTAAAGCAATGTGGAGTGTGTACACATGGTGCCTCTCCACACTGGATACCACCCCGGCCCGGTTGTTGTATCTGTCGCCAGGCCATACTCGCATCTCACACGACGGCTGGGCAACACCTCAATCCCTCACGACGGCTGGGCAACACCTCAAAATGCATATGTGCATAGAACATTTTTTACTTAGATTAACCTGTACCTTCACCTCTGGCAATATCTGCAGAAACTCGTGTTACACCATGTATAAACAAATATATCTTGAGACCGAGTGAAGCTGTAAATGTTTCAATACGAGTGTTCTGCAGACTGGATGAGGAAATTTAACTTAAGAAGGCAGCGTCACTTTGTACTTAATTCTGGAGCCCGAACCTATTATGGGATTACTGTGTGGGATCAGGGTTGTGCTAGCAGAGTGTGAACTAGCAGCTTGTGTTCCTGGGGCTGCACCGCGCCTGGCTCAGCGTGGCCGAGGGCGGTCAAGGGAACAAGGAGCAACAGGATCCGCATGATGCTGGTGAAGATCTCAGGCGTTCAGTGTCGCAGGTCGTCTGCTGCAGGGCCTTGTGTATATTGTACAGTTGCCATGGTGCTTGTACCGGGACGGGAGGAAGGTGCCCTGGTGCTTTTATGACCCCTCGTCATCTGACCACGTGTAGGGCTAGGCAAGGATATTTTTTGAGGCATTTTGTAACAGGAGCATTACTGGTATGAGGTACGCGCGCGCGCGCGCGCGTGTGTGTGTGTGTGTGTGAGTGTGAAGGGGAATAATAAACGATCACTGCGCTATAATTTATTTCACAAGGATATGGTTACGAGTCAGCCACCTGGAGTTAAGGTTAAGGATCAAAGTAAGAGACAGGCTTACCTAATAGAATGCCAACAATGTAAGAAGTTTAAAAGTGGAAAAGACACAAAGAAAAATTCGTAAACCTGACCTTTTTAAAACTAAAGAAAAAAAAAGTCTACGAAACTAACGTAGAAATACAAGGAAAACATTTTAAATCCACGATGCTTACAAGTTTACAGCATTACACTGGAAAAAAAAAGCTTTGCGTATCTGCGTGGCTGTTAAAGAACTATTCTTAATTAACTACTAAACAGGACAGTACAGCAGAAGGCTTCTCTCCACCCAACACAACACTCCCTCCATCTTCACAGGTGATGTGTTTGCTTCGTATCCAGAATTCAGTCCAAAGCGATGGTCATCATTGGTACAGGAAGGCGTTGATTAGCCACTGTAGGGTGTCCTGTAGCAGCAAGAGCCCCAGCGCCTGCAGCAGATTGCCTGAAGAGAGGCAGAGGCGGGGCACCTCCTCCGGCAGCTTGCTGTAAAGGAAGTGACGGGATGAAAGGGACTTCTTCGTGGGTTTAGATTAATTAGTAAATTTACTGTTTCAGCTATTACTGCCACTACTGATGCTACTACTGCTACTGCTGCTACTATTAATGCTGCTGCTGCCGCTGCCGCTGCTGTCTTTTGGTTTTGTACGGTATTTTCAAAAAGAATGTATAACTTTTTTTTTTTTTAACTCGGAAATGAATGTACAATATTTTCTTTGTTTTTTTCTTTTGGGGTAAGAATATATATATATATATATATATATATATATATATATATATATATATATATATATATATATATATATATATATATATATATATATATATATATATAAGAAGAAAAAAACATGAGAAACAATATACTGTATTCAGTAAATAAACGAACACATCTTGAACAAGTGAAATTCATTAATATGTCGCATTCGCTACTATTAGAGAGAGAGAGAGAGAGAGAGAGAGAGAGAGAGAGAGAGAGAGAGAGAGAGAGAGAGAGAGAGAGAGAGAGAGAGAGAGAGAGAGAATTCTAAAGACTCTCAGACAAATGCAATGAGAATGAAAACGACAAAGATATTAAACGATGCAAGACCAAGAGCGATTTTACAAGTAGCTCCCCTATCTTCACCTGATTCTGCCTTCCTGTCCGTCTCTCTCTCTCTCTCTCTCTCTCTCTCTCTCTCTCTCTCTCTCTCTCTCTCTCTCTCTCTCTCTCTCTCTCTTTCTCTCTTTTAATCTGCACATTCAGGACGGTATACACACACACACACACACACACACACACACACACACACACACACACACACACACACACATACACACACAGGTAAAAAAAAACAACTTACATACAAGGTAAATTAAACAACAAAGTAAAACACACACACACACACACACACACACACACACACACACACACAGGGCAGTAAAAGTTGTGGGAGTGTAGTATTAACATCACACCACCACACCACACCACACCACATCACACCACCACACCATACCACACCACATAACACCACACCACCACCAGATATCACCATACACAAGCACACCACACCACCACCACCACACACCATATCATACCACACAACACCATACCACATAACGCCACACCACACCACCACACCACAACCCTTACCACAAAGGTTGCTTGCACGTCACAGCAGACAGCGGCAAGGCAGGGGCACCTGGCATCACACCCAGTGGTGCCCATATAAAATAATAAATAAATAAAGATGGGTGGAGACGTGTCACACACACACACACACACACACACACACACACACACACACACACACACACACACACACACACATAAATACAAGTGCTTTTCATGTTTCCCATACTCCTGTGACTGTTGCCGTGAGAGGCAGCCGGTCTTATCATCGTAACAATTCCCAGTAGACACAGGTGTGATCATTCTCATTTTTGGGGATTATTTGCCTATTTTCGTGGTTAATTCTGGCTTTTTCTTACGTCTGAATCTGGAAAAGCACAGAGGTTTTACTAAATATTGATGTACAGGCAGGGAGGAGGGCGGGAAAAAATGTCCGTTTTTCTCCTTATTTTTATGTACAACATTTCATTTTTAAACTCGCAAAAAGAAACACGCCCAGATGGTGTCATGTGGTGTGGTGTGGTATGGTCTTTAAGAAGACAAGAAATAAAAAAAATGTGACTGTAGTTTGAAGGGTTTAGAGCGGTCACGCGTTTTAGTAACAAGCTGAATGTTGCCAAACTTTCAGCAAGAAGGAAAGGGAGATGTTGTCGGACAGTGTTGAAAGAGTCTGGCTAAGCAAGCTGAGAACTTAAAGCACAATTACGGAGAACAATAGAAGGAACATATCAGGTCCATAAACCTTCCGAGGGTTGTCTGATGACAGTCTTTGCAAGCCGTGACAAGTAAGAAGTTATCGCAATACAAGTGAAATTACGTCTGAAGGAGAACGCTGAATGCAGCACGAGTGTGGAAGGTTACTGGACCACAGATTCTGACTCTAAAAATGCTTCAGTATTCTGTAGACAGGATGAGGAAGATCGGCTCAAGAACTCTGCGTTACTTTGTACTTACTTCTGGAGCCGTAGCTATATCCGGAGTAAGGGCGGGACAGGGACACGTGCGGCCCGGTTTGCAGGGAATGAACAGGGAGCTTTCCTGGCAGGGTCTGGACAGGAAGCTTTCCGGGCAGGGTCTGGACAGGCACATGTCCAGGCAGGGTTTGGACAGGTAGCTTTCCGGGCAGGGTGTGAACTGGGACCTTTCCGGGCAGGGTCTGGACAGGGACATGTCCAGGCAGTGTGTGAACTGGGAGTTTTTGCCGGCAGGGTCTGGACAGGGACCTTTCCTGGTAGAGTTGTGAACTGGTACCGCGCCGTGGCCGAGGGCAGCCAAGGAGACAAGGAGCAACAGGATCCGCATGATGCTGGTGAAAATCTCAGGCGTTCTGTGGTGCGGGCCGTCTACCGCAGGGCCTTATGTAGGCATGGAGGGCGGATGTGATGGCTGGTAGGCTTATTTCCGAGGTAGTGTTATGTATTGGTCTATGGGTACGTGAGTGAACGGGAAGTCCGCACCGTGAGGGACGCCGCGGTGTGCTACACTGGGGAGTCTTCAGTTGGCCCAAGAAGTGATGTCACAAAATCAACTCAATCGTCTTTCTGTAAATCGAATGCAGATTAATATGTATCCGTGAACTGCTTCATACTAAGAATCGCGGACAGATAAGAAAAATTAGGTTACGATTTTTTTAAAGGTTTTTGTGGAATAGAGCATGACTTATTAGGCTTACTGCATCTCGTCTTAAGCCTCTCTCTGCTACACAGGCTTTCCTTTAGTTACCAGCAACATTTTTAGGGACTTTTATTTATTTTTTTGGGGACTAAACTCTCATAAACATCTTAATAGGCTAGAAAAAGACGAAGAATTAGCCTTCTCTTCTCTCTTTTGTCTCTTCTGTCTGCACATACACAAGGTTAATGGAGGACGCCTGTAACAGTAAAAAGATTGAACACTTCATTGCTAAATAGACTTTACCATCGTACCTACAACATTTTACGCCCTTAAATAGTTCCTTAGCTTGGAATAATCTATTCATATGTATATATTTTTTGTTTTTGCAGAGCTCGAAAAAAATAAAAAAGCATACCACCATAACAGTAAGATATTTTTCGTCGCAAAGAAATTTGAAAGAGCTTGAAGAAGTAAAACGTGATCCATTAACTTATCTATCAAATTCGCCTCAAAATACTCGTACAACAGATGGCTCCTCATGCTGGCATCTTACTTTCCCCCAAATTGTATTGAAATCCTCCTCCTCCTCTTCTTCTTCCTCCTCCTCCTCCTCCTCCTCCTCCTCCTCCTCCTCCTCCTCATCATCATCATCATCATCATCATCATCATCATCTTGCCCTCTCCTGTCATGTGTATACATATAGCAAGTTAGTAGTTACCAAACAGGTTTCAAAGAACGTAAAGGTTGTTGCTGTATGGCTATCCATTGTAATATTCTTTAGTCCTCCTCTCCTTCTTCCCTTCCCCCTCCCCCTCTTCCTCCTCCTCCTCCTCCTCCCCCCCTCCTCCTCCTCCTCCTCCTCATCATCATCATCATCATCATCATCATCTTCCGCCGTGATTCCGACGACTGGTGGGAAAAACCGTCACAGGAGTAAACAGACACTACGATGTGATTACACTGTGTTTATTTATAAAACGAAAGAACAACACTTCAGGTTTGTTTCACCAGGGTTTCTTTGTGGGCACGTGTCGAGCGGAACTTTTCAACTCACTTCTGGTTCATTTCTCTTGCGCTAAACATCGTCTGCAGCTGTGGTTCTTTTTCTTTTGTTACAAGTTGTGATGACGCTTGTACTGGGGCGAGAGGAAGAGGTCAAGGTGCTTTTTATGCCCCCACGCTACCTGAATGTGTGTGTGTGTGTGTGTGTGTGTGTATGTGTGTGTGTGTGTGTGTGTGTGTGTGTGTGTGTGAGTTAGATGAGACAACAACATTTCTTAGGCACCTCGTAACAAATATACTACTGATATGAGCTCTCTCTCTCTCTCTCTCTCTCTCTCTCTCTCTCTCTCTCTCTCTCTCTCTCTCTCTCTCTCTCTCTCTCTCTCTCTCTCTCTCTCAAATATTGTAGCACCTGAGATTTCCAGCGCAGCAAGAATAAATCACGATCTAACATGGAAAAGAAAAACACCAAACACATACTTTTTATAACTTTATGCAAGGATACATTTAAGACTCAATGAAAACACTACCGACTCTCAGCTCACGTACAGGACACAAGCACAACAGTAACAGCAGCGTTAGATCACCAGGTGCTCAAGTGACAGGAAACATGACACCTGCACAGTAATCAAAGCGTGGAGAAGAAGCTAACAAGAGAGGCTGAGAGAGTGTTGGTTGTCCGGGCTGTACTCGGTGAAGGGGTGGAGATCCCGGGTGAAGGTGGTCGGCTGCGGTCAGTTGTCATCAGAAAGGCCTGTGTGAGGTAAAAAATAACTCCTTCACTCTTTGACTTTTTTCCCCATAAACATCGGATAATTTTTAAGCACATATTTCTGTACTAAAATTCCTTAAATAATGTAGCATATAAAAAAGGCATTAGTTTTCTATTCTCTCCTTTTTCGTGTGTCCATGCAAGCAATTCCGTTACCATGCTCTTAATGTTAACAAGATGCAACTGTAGCAGATAAAGTGTTAATAATTAGTATTTACTTTTAAAACAACGAAGTATTCATTAGCGTGTACAAATAAATACAAAAAAAAAAAAAATAAATAAATAAATAAATAAAAAATAGCGTAAATTATATTCCTATGACAAAATAATAACTGACGGATTGCATAAAGAAAAAAAACACAATCCCGTAACGCTTGTACAAAATTCATCATTACCCAGAATTCAGTCCTTGTAAGGAGGGTGTTGATTCCACTCTAGCCTTTGTAGGGTACTGGATAGGAAGTGCTGCAACAAGCACCGTATTGCCTGCAGCACAAGGAGTCACCGTTGGGGTTCCCCGGGCATCGTGCCCAGCAGTTGCCTGGAAAGCGAAGGATCAGGTATTGAGCAAACCTTATCAAAATTTTATTGGTTATCTACCGACGCTGCTCCTACTGCTTCTACTACTAGTGCTTCTTCTTCTTCTTCTTCTTCTTCTTCTTCTTCTTCTTCTTCTTCTTCTTCTTCTTCTTCTTCTTCTTCTTCTTCTGATTCTTTTACTACTACTACTACTACTACTACTACTACTACTACTACTACTACTACCACTACTACTACTACTACTACTACTACTATTACTTCTTTTTCTTCTTCTGATTCTTTTGACTACTACTACTACTACTACTAGTAGTAGTACTACTACTACTACTACTACTACTACTACTACTACTACTACTACTACTACTACTACTACTACTACTACTACTGTTACTACTACTACTACTACTACTACTACTACTACTACTACTACTACTACTACTACTACTACTATTACTATTACTACTACTACTACTACTACTACTACTATAACCAATAATAATGATAAAAACAATAGTAATGGTATCTTAAAGTGAGCGTTGCGTTATACTCACTGCGGGTGAAGGAATATTGTCCTGGGCGTTGGAAGGGCCTCGTGGAGCCTGTGAAGCCTGGGCGGGGCGGGGAGATCAAGGGCTTGGTGCCTACTCCAATTACTCCTGGGAAAGTCTGGGGTGGCACTCGTCCTGGGAGAGTCTGGACT
>NC_087181.1:17708999-17713999 GCF_035594125.1 Scylla paramamosain
ACACAAACAAATTATGCAAACATTTATTTCTGTAACTTTAAGCAGGGATACATTTAAAGGTTAAGAAAATAATGGCTCCGTTTCACTTAAGGGAATACGAACATTCAGCAGCGTCAGGAGACCAAGGTGTCGCAGGGAGGCGGAGATAATAGGAGTGTCCAGGTTAATGAGCTTCCGGCAGCAGGCAGGTGTTGTGTCCAGGTGATGCGTGAGGCGGCTGGGAGGGATAAGCAAGCCTAGAGTCAGTACAAGAGAATACAAAAGAAAAAAAAAGTAGATAAACAGTGTGTTCTTTATGAGGCTGTTTGTGACTACCTAACTGATTTAAACCCTTTCAAAACCAGAGAAACTTTCTAAACTTCGCAAATTCATCTCTTATTAATCAGGAAAGGAGTAAAAGATGATATAAGGTTATTAGATGAGTAGTTACAGGTAATTTTCAATGCCTTCATTACAACAAAATAATCTTAAAGTTAATACTCCTTTTTAATGGTACCCGGAGTGGAAGTGCTCTAATGTCATGGTACTCAAAGGGTTAAAGTAAAGGACAGTAAGGCGAAATAGTGAGTTGTGGTGACGAGAGGCAGAATGTTATGAAGTTGACGTAACTATGATGACGTGATGACAAACTTTAATTCATATAGTGAAGGAATTCATATCAACATTGATCGTAGTCAACATACCTTACCCTGCAGTACCTCTGATTCAATACCACCAAGGGACTGGTAATTGACTGGGATATGGCAGTCGCGGTGGGATTGGAGGGTAGTATGGCTTCGCAGCGACGGGCGAGGCAGCCAGGACGGCCGCCGCCAGCACCAACAGGAGACGCAGCAGACGCATTGCGAAGCTGTGTTGACGAAGAAGCCAACCAACACTGAGCCTAGCGGGATTCTTACCAGCTTTATCTAGCGGTTTCTTATCAGCTTTATGACTTCACAGTGTCCTTTCGTAATAAAGCTCTGCCTGCGGGGACCTGCTTGTTTACTCTGGTGACATTTCCGCCCGTGTTATGTATGGCACTCCCTTCTTTCTGAAGTCGTAAATTGAAAAAAAAAGCCAGGATCTGCTAATTAGTTATGCAAAGGTGATGATGATGATGATTTCTCTCTCTCTCTCTCTCTCTCTCTCTCTCTCTCTCTCTCTCTCTCTCTCTCTCTCTCTCTCTCTCTCTCTCTCTCTCTCTCTCTCTCTCTCTCTCTCTCTCTCTCTATATATATATATATATATATATATATATATAACACAACATAACAAAAAATAACACAGGATAAAAAATAACAGGATCAATACACGAAAACACAAACAAATTATGCATACATTTATTTCTATAACTTTAAGCAGGGATACATTTTAAGGTTAAGAAAATAATGGCTTCGTTCACTTAAGGAACACGAACATTCAGCAGCGTCAGGAGATCAAGGTGTCGCAGGGAGGAGAAGGTAATAGGAGTGTCCAGGTTAATGAGCTTCCGGCAGCAGGCAGGTGTTGTGTCCAGGTGATGCGTGAGGCGGCTGGGAGGGATAAGCAAGCCTAGAGTCAGTACAAAGGAATACAAAAGAAAAAAAAAAGTAGATAAACAGTGTGTTCTTTATGAGGCTGTTTGTGACTACCTAACTGATTTAAACCCTTTCAAAACCAGAGACACTTTCTAAACTTCGCAAATTCATCTCTTATTAATCAGGAAAGGAGTAAAAGATGATATAAGGTTATTAGATGAGTAGTTACAGGTAATTTTTAATGCCTTCATTACAACAAAATAAATCTTAAAGTTAATACTCCTTTTAATGGAACCCGGAGTGGAAGTGCTCTAATGTCATGGTACTCAAAGGGTTAAAGTAAAGGACAGTAAAGGCGAAATAGTGAGTTGTGGTGACGAGAGGCAGAATGTTATGAAGCTGACGCAACTATGATGACGTGATGACAAACTTTAATTCATATAGTGAAGGAATTCATATCAACATTGATCGTACCCTGCAGTACCTCTGATTCACCACCAAGGCTCAGGTCCTCGTGGGGGAGGGGGTGGAGGTGGATATGGCTGTGGCCATGGGAGTGGCGGTCCTGGCGGTGGGTATGGCAAGGGTATCGGATATGGTCCTGGCGGCGGGAATGGCCCTGGACCGGGGTAGGGGGGAGATAAAGGCTTCGCAGCGGCGGGCGAGGCAGCCAGGACAGCCACCGACAGCACCACCAGGAACCACAGCAGACGCATTACGAGGCTGTGTTGACGAAGGAAGAAATCAATCCACACTGAGCCTAGAGGGATTCTTACCAGCTTTATGACCTCTCAGTGCCTTTCCCTGATAAAGCGCTGCCTGCCGGGACCTGCCTGTTTACTCCAGTGGTATTCCCGCCAGCGTTACGTGTGGGACTCCCTTCTGTCATAATTCATCTTATTTATATCTCAAGTAGCTTTATTAATGAACTGTGGTCTTAGGTTATGCCATGATATGTTATGTTGTGTTATGTTACTCGTACGATTTCACACCCAAGGAGAAGAAAGGATATGAGAAACGAGAAGGAGGAGCAGGAGGACAAGGACGAGGACGAGGAGAAGAATTAAAAGGAAGTTGGAAGTAGAATAAGTGAATGAGAGAAAACGATAAAGCGGAAGAGGAGGGAGACAAAAGTGAAAAGGAAATGGGGAGAAAGAGAAGAAATGATGAAAGAAAAGAACGTGATAGTAGAGGAGGAGAAGGAGGAGGAGAAGAAAGAGGAGAAGAAGGAGAAGGAGGAGGAGGAGGAGGAAGAGGAAACGAAGGAGGCGTGAGCTTTCCATGAGCTGTCATCCACACACCTCCTCCCTGCACTTCGTCACATGTTGATAGAAGATTTCTTATGAACTGACAGGTTTTCATGAACTTAATTTAGCTTCACGTTTCATTTATTTTTACGTGAACTTAACTTTAGCTGTGAGTGAGATTTGTTTAACTTGTGACACAACTACTATTTCTACTACTACTACTACTACTACTACTACTACTACTACTACTACTACTACTACTACTACTACTACTACTACTACTACTACTACTACCTCTAACCCCTACAGTATTACTCCGTACACTATGAAATGCGGCAAATATTCTCCGTAGACTTATTGTAATGTGACACTCAATCCCCGTAGATTTAAATTGCGAGTAAATCTGAAGCCGTAAAATAAGAAGAAAAAAAGCCAGGATTTGTTCATCAGTTATGCAAAGGTGGTGGTGATACTGATGATGATTTCTCTCTCTCTCTCTCTCTCTCTCTCTCTCTCTCTCTCTCTCTCTCTCTCTCTCTCTCTCTCTCTCTCTCTCTCTCTCTCTCTCTCTCTCTCTCTCTCCCACACACACACACACACACACACACGTAAGTCGAGGCTCAAGACACGAAAAGATAAATAACACGTGCATTTTTCTTTTATAAGTTTATGCAGGGGATACATTCAGGGTTGATGAAAGCACTGTGTCTTTGTAAATAACTCCAACACGAAGACAAAAGCAGCGTTAAGAGATGAGCAGTTATCGATTGCAGCAGGTAACAGGTTAATGAGTCTCCAGTAGCAGGCAGGTGTTGTGTCCAGGTGAGGCGTGAGGCGGCTGTGAGGAGCAATCAAACAGTGAGTCAGTATAAGGGAATACAAAAGAAAATGTAAATTGATAAACAGCAGCAGAATATTTGTTTGTCCTGACAAGGCTGTCTGCGATAAAGTATCAAATCTAAAGTAAGATGTGTGATAAAAGCGAAAAAGTGAGTTATTGTGACAAGAGGCAGGCTATTGTTACGTTAATGTGACGATGAGGACGTGATGACAATTGAATAATTTCGTTGCCAGCCGTACCTTCCGTCCCTGTATTCAGCGCCAAGGATAAGGCCGTGGGAAGGGGCCTGGAAATGGTGGTCGTGGGAAGGGTCGTGAGGGTGGTCGTGGGAATGGACGAGGGAATGGTGGGCGGCCGGGAAAGTACCCAGCAGAAGCGGGCATGGCAGCCAGGACGACCGCGGCCAGCGCCACCAGGAGCCACAGCAGACGCATTGCTGGGGGCTGTGTGTTGACGTGGGAACAAGCCAGTTCACACTGGTGCCTATTGGGTCCCTCGCCGCCTTTAAAACATCCCGGTGCCCTTCCCTGATAAAACGCAGTCTGAAGGAACCTGATTGCTTAACCCTCTGGAATTCTGACAACCCAATACCTCCCCTCCCCTGGTGTTGCTTCATCCGGGATTCCCTGCTGTCATTGTGATTATCTCTATTAATATCTTCAGAAGTTATTCTATCTGTGCTGAGGTCATGTTGTTAGGTGAAGAGGTTTTTAAATTACGTTAGTGATGACATCATGACCAATTCCTCTCAAGAAGCTACTGCAAAACTAGCTAGGAATAAATTACTCATTAGTGAGGTGCTGCCTTCATCACCTGCCGCCTTATTAGGTAAAGTTAGGTCTGGTTAGATCAGGTCAGGTTTGGTTACACTTGCTTGACTTACGTTAGCATATAATAGATTATCTTTTTTCAGTATTTACATTGTCACGATGAGGGTAGGGTACGTTAGGTTTGGTTAGTTTGGATACGCTAGCTTGAGTTGCGTCACCATATTGTCGTTTTTCTTTTTTTTTCTTCAGTATTTACATTGTCACTGTTCCCAGGTCCCAGTCTCGGTGTACACGTCATTTTTGTGTGAACGGACACTTCTAAACAGGAAACACTTCTGTGGATGCTTTTGTAAACACGTCGCCTTAAACGAGGGTGCTAAGGAGCTTCTATTACGAGTATTGTTTTTATTGTTGTTATTTTTGTTGTTGCTGTTGTTGTTGTTGTTGTTGTTGTTGTTGTTGTTGTTGTTGTTGTTGTTGTTGTTGTTGTTATTTTATCATTATAGTTACTATTCTTGTTTTCATTGGTTATTATTACAATTATTATTATTATTACTATTATTATTATTATCATTATTATTATTATTATTATTATTATTATTATTAGTAGTAGTAGTAGTAGTAGTAGTATCATTGTTCAGAT
>NC_087181.1:17721499-17723999 GCF_035594125.1 Scylla paramamosain
CACCTCGGGCTGGGCTTGCGTCACCTGGGCCTGAAGATCATCAATTTCTCGCGCCAGTTCATCCACGTGCTTCTGCAGGTGATTTACTCTACGACGGGAGCGCCGCACCTCTCGCTCCACCTTGCTGGAGGCCACGGCGGCGCTCTCTGCCCTCTGTCCCTGCAGCTGAAGGGTGAGGGAGAGAGAAGAGGGGGATGAGGGATATGAATGGTAAGGTAGGCTCTTGGTGAGGATATGGGAACATCACCGTAAAAGTGCTGGTGTTTGGTGGATTGGTATACTGGTTACGTGTATATGTAGCATCACATAACATAACATGAAATAGCACGACAATATCACATAACAAAACATTACAAAATATAACAATATGACACCGCATAACATGACATAACACTCTATACCACAACACACAACTATCCTTTTAATGTACATTCCTCATTTACAGAACAAGAGTGAAACAGTCTGACGCATAGATCACGGTTTCGAATCTCACGGTAGCGTCTAAGGAGCACCGTCACAGAGGCAGTCTTCCTTGGCAGTCACTTACCAACTACCAAACTGGACAGGGGTGGGTAAATTTCCTGGGGACGTGGCTTACCTGCTGGAGGCGCTGCAGGGAGGCGTACATGTGTGACGGGTCCTTCTGCTCGCCCCCCTCTGCCGCTGCCGCCGCGATCACGTCCCGCCCCACCTGTGACACACCTGATATCAGTACAGGTACTTTTTCTGGAGGGCTAAGTTAGGTTGATTTAGGTTAAGTTTAGATTACTTCAGTTTATTAATCAATTTTAGTGTAGGATAAGTTAAGTTAGGTTAAGTTTAGATTAATTCAGTTTTTTAATTAATCTTAGGTAATTCTCTTAGTTAATATCAAAATAATATTAACGTTTCCATCCAAGGGCTAGGTTAAGTTTAAATCAATTCACTTCATTAATTAATTTCAGGGCAGGTACTTTTTTTTTATAATATTTAAATAACATTGGCTTTTCCATCCGAAGGCTACGTCAGGTTAAGTCAGGTTAGATTTAGATTAATGCAGTTAAGAGCGGGTGTGATGTGTGTAGGAGTGTGTGGTGCCTTGTCTGGGCTGTCCCGTGTTGGGTTGCCGTCCTGGTATTTATACAGACTTATTTTTAATCAATGAGAGTAATGTTGATATTAAAGAAAATTATTTTGAATGCATTTATTATCTTGAGTCCTCTCACCTTAAAAGTGTTGATGTGATGGAGATCTTGTCTTGCCAACTCCACCTCCAGCTGTAGTTGTTCCCGCAGTGTCCTCAGTGTCTCCGCCTCTTCCCCTTCGCCCTCCGCGCCTTCCTTTCCCTCACTCTCAACACACCGCTGTCAATGAACACGTCTCCCTTTGAAGTGCAGGGTTATATTATGTATGAGTCACCCATTCCCGGGTATCCGTTTTTTATGATGTGGTGTATTTTGTTTTTCGTTTTCTTTTATGGATAAAAAGCATGTTAAATTTTGTTTTTACTAGTTTTACTATACTGTATTCATTATCAATGTTGCTGTTGTCTAAATAGCTGTCTGTCTTTCCATCTATTGCAGTCTCTCTCTCTCTCTCTCTCTCTCTCTCTCTCTCTCTCTCTCTCTCTCTCTCTCTCTCTCTCTCTCTCTCTCTCTCTCTCTCTCTCTCGAAGTAACAGCAAGGACAACAAGATCTACTACTACTACTACTACTACTACTACTACTACTACTAAAATAACAACATCTTTTACTTCTATCTATCTAACAACAATAACTGCTACTAATACTAATACTATTTATGTGCACCTATCTACGCATCTATCCATCTATCTTTCTTACTACCAAACAGCAACAATCCCACCACCACCACCACCACCAGCACAACAGCCCCTCACCTCGGCCATGTTCTCCAGGCGTCTGAGCTCCTCGTTCCTCACCAGACAGGAGTGGATGAAGTCCGGCCTGAGGTTCTGGGTCATGGCAAGCAGGTCCACCTTCACTTGGCGCCCACGAAGCACCAGCACCATCTCCGCGTCCTCATCCACCTGCCGCAGCTCCTCCGTGGTGTGCCCGATGGCCTCCTCCAGCTGGTGCGTTAGGTTACGTTAGGTTACGTTAGGTTAGGTTAGGTTAGGTGGAGTTAGGTTAGGTTAGGTTAGGTTAGGTTAGGTTAGGTTCGGTTCGGTTAGGTTACGTTAGGTTAGGTTAGGTTCGGTTAGGTTAGGTTAGGTTAGGTGGAGTTTGGTTAGGTTAGGTTAGGTTAGGTTAGGTTTGGTTAGGTTAGGTTAGGTTAGGTTAGGTGGAGTTTAGTTAGGTTAGGTTAGGTTAGGTGGAGTTTGGTTAGGTTAGGTTAGGTTAGGTTAGGTTAGGTTAGGTTTGGTTAGGTTAGGTTAGGTTAGGTTAGGTTAGGTTAGGTTTGGTTAGGTTAGGTTAGGTTAGGTTAGGTGGAGTTTAGTTAGGTTAGGTTAGGTTAGGTGGAGTTTGGTTAGGTTAGGTTAGGTTAGGTTAGGTTTGGTTA
>NC_087181.1:17726499-17786499 GCF_035594125.1 Scylla paramamosain
CCTCCACCTGTGAAGAGAGAAGCACCGTGACTTCTGTGGGTTTGAGGTACGTGTGTGTGTGTGTGTGTGTGTGTGTGTGTGTGTGTGTGTGTGTGTTTCTTTTTTCGTCATGCTTTAGGGATTAGTGTTTTGATTTCCTTTCTTTTTCTTTTTTCTTTTTTTGTATACGTAGTGAAGTTTTGTTTTGTGAAGTTGCATAAGTTTTGTCCGAGTGTGTTAATTTTTGTGTTATTTTCATCCATTTATTTGTGTTGCGTGTGCGATTGTCAATGAAGTTTTGGAAGTTTTGTGCTCCACTAGTGCAGACAAATACCTCTTGGTTTTGTAACTTTTGTGTTTAGTGAAGTGAGTGAAGTTTTTGCAAATTTTGTCGTCCAGTTCGAAGAAATACAATATTAAGTTTTATTTATTTACTTATTTATTTTATTCATTTATTTGTTTATTTATCTATTGTATTATACTAAAGTTGCATTGCGGTCAAGGGAGAAGAAAATGTCCCGCATACGAAGTGTATAGAAAAGGACGACCAATACAGTGCCCGAAGGATACGTGAAGGACAACTGAAGGATATGTGAAGGATACTTGAAGGAAACATAAATAGTAACTGGAAGGATGAGTGAAAAAAAAATACTTGAAGGATGCTTGAAAGGAATGTAAAGGATGACTGAAGGATCCGTGAGAGATGAAAGGCGATCGAAGGATACTTGGAAGAAATGTAAAGGATAAATGAAATATACGAGATAACTTAAAGAGCCATAAAGGATAAGTGAAGAAAAAATTAAAGATACGTAAAGAATACCAGTAAAGAATAATGGGATAACTGAAGGATCCTTGAAAGAAACAAAATAAATAAATGAAGGATACGTCAAGGATTCCTGAAAAAAAAAAAAAAAAACGTAATAGATATCTAAAGATTAACCAAAGGATGCGTAAAGCTCAAGCAGGATATGTGAAAGATAACGGCTGAAGGAAACAAAAATAACTGAAGGATACCAGAAGGATACGTGAAGGATACCGTAGAAGGACACTAGTCTCACCTGTGCCTGTTGCTGCTGGAGACCCCTGAGAGTGTCCTGCAGCTGGTCTTGGCGGACGAGGCGGCGGTGCAGGCTGGAGGTCACCACCTGGTACAGCATAAGCGCCTCGTCTGTGGCCACGCGGGAGTCCACCAGCGCCATCACCTGCCCGTCGAACTCCTGCAGCAGGCTCTGAAGGGAGAGATGCGAGAGTTACAGCAGGATGTTATATTCTTGTTATGTTCTTCTTTCGCCATTTCCTTAGAGTGAGAGGTTAAGAAAAAGAAGAAGAAAAGAATGGCGATGATAATAAGCAACAACAACAACAACAACGACAACTAGAACAATAACAAAAAGGAAATCAAGAAGAACTGTTTAGGTTCATCTTGTTATCGTTGTTGTTGTTGTTGTTGTTGTTGTTGTTGTTGTTGTTGTTGTTCTAGAATTACAAGAAATAGAAGAACAAGAACAAGGAAGATTAAATTTCTCTCCCTCACCATATTTATCATTAGGGTTATTTTGTTTAGTTCACAGTTCTATAGTGCACTTAATCCTCCCTACCCTACTTACCTTTCGTAACACTCCTTCCTTCCCTCTCCCACTTCCCTTTAACCTCTCTCTCTCTCTCTCTCTCTCTCTCTCTCTCTCTCTCTCTCTCTCTCTCTCTCTCTCTCTCTCTCTCTCTCCTATTCTCTCATTCCTCACCCATTTATCCTCATTTCTCCTATTCCTATCATTCCTCCTCCTATTCCTCCTGCTCCTCCTCTTCCTCCACTCACAGTAATAGTGGGTGTGATTCTCTCCAGCTGCAGGACAAGCGTGGTAAGGTGTGCTCGTCTCTGCCGCACCTCCTCCTCCTGCGCCGCCCGCCACTCCCGCCACGCGCGCGCCTCCGCCCACGTCCACTCCCGCTGCGACCGCTGCGCCTGAGGAACCAAGACGGAGGCACCACGAAGATTGGAAAAGAAGGTAAATAAAGGTGAGAGATAATTAAATGAAGTAGATCAATATATATGAGTAAAAAAAAAAGTTCGAATATATAAGTGAATATGTAAGTGAATGTTATTTTTAAGGTGGTTTAATTAGTTTGCGTGTTTTTTTTTCGTTGTTTTTATTGTTAGTTTTCTTTTTTTTGGTGTGTGGGTTGGTTGGTTGGTGAGAGTGCATTGTATACAACGTGCCTCTGTTCCTGCAGCCATAAGAGTAATGGCTATGATAAGAACGGTAAAGACAATAATAACAATAGCAATGATAATAACGACAACAACAGGAATAAACAAACAACATTACACACACACACACACACACACACACACACACACACACACACACACACACACACACACACACACACACACACACAAAGTAAATAACGCTAAAAATACATACAAATAAAATAAAATAACAACCTCTCTCTCTTTCTCCTCCTCCTCCTCCTCCTCCTCCTCCTCTCTCACCTCCAGAAGAGCGTGTGCCTCATCCTTGCTCCCCTGCTTCCCCGTGCCCTGCCGCGCCCCTGAGAGGAATTCCACAATGTCTCCCTCAGACGGCGTCTCGAGCCCCTGAGACTGAGAGGGCGGCAGCGAGGGGCGCGGCACTGCTGACGAAGGCGAAGGCTGATACTCCTCGTCCCAAGGCTCCTCTGACGTGATCTGGAGAGAGGTGAGAGAGAGAGAGAGAGAGAGAGAGAGAGAGAGAGAGAGAGAGAGAGAGAGAGAGACATTGTTTTTCTTTGTTTCGTTAGTTAAATGCGCTTTTCTTGTTTTATTTTGTTGTTTGTTGTTGTTGTTGTTGTTGTTGTTGTTGTTGTTGTTATATCCATCCATTTACTTTTTCAATACCTTTCTTTATTTTCTATTTCTCTCTCTCTCTCTCTCTCTCTCTTCATTCCAAGGACAGAAACATTTACTTAACATTACATAATTAAATTACTTGGCATTATACATGGAACGAAGAAGCAAAACACGCACACACACACACACACACACACACACACACACACACACACACACACACACACACACACACACACACACACACACACCTCAGAATCCTCAACTCTCAGCATCAGTTCAGGTCTTTCTTCAATCTCCCAAGAAGGTTCATAATCTCCTTTCTCTTCCTCTTCCTCTTCCTCCTGCTGTTCCTCTCTGCTGTGGGTTCTGCTCAGGCTACCCTCTCCTCCTCCTCCTCCTGCTTCTCCCTCCTCCCGAATTCTTGCTAGTTCTTCCTGATCGAGAGAAAGGAGAAGGATGAAGAAGAAAAGTAGAATAAGACGAAATGGAAATTATTTGTATGAGGGAAAAGATTAAAAAAGTATGGTATCTTATTTATTGTCAAGGTTTCAGATGATGGTAGTAGTAGTAGTAGTAGTAGTAGTAGTAGTAGTAGTAGTAGTAACAGCAAATACCTTGAGCTGAATTCTCTTCCTCGTGAGTCTTTTTATTTCTTCAATGACTTTCTCTTTCCTCTGGTGCACGTTATCGAACCTCTTGTTGAAGGACTCTCGAAGGCGCCTCGTCAGGAACTGTTCAGGTTGTCATTGTTATTATTGTTATTACTGTTGTTGTTGTTGTTTTTGTTGTTGTTGTTGTAGTGATCGTGGTGGTGGTGTTAGTGTTAGTATCAGTAGTAGTAGTAGTAGTAGTAGTAGTAGTAACGTAAAAAACCGAATAAGTAGAATTAAGTAGGAAGGGAGAGAGAAAGAGAGAGAGATAGAGAGATACAAAGACAGTCACTCACTCACTCACTCACTCACCGTCAACAAAATCAGCTGTTTCTCCACTCGGCCCCTACAAGTCAACTCTCCCTGGGGATACAAAAGCCTTCTGTACTCATCCTCCCCAAGAACAGGCTCCCCATCCTCCTCTTCCTCCTCCTCCTCTTCCTCCCCCTCCCCATCTTGCACCTCCTCCACCTCCTCGCGTGCTGGTGTCTTGAAATCCCCTTTGTCTAGATCCAGGAGCCCTTTGACCGCGCCCTCACCCATCAAGGACCTGGAGGTGGTGTTGGAGGGTGTCTTGCCCTCTCCAGGTATAAGGGTTTTCCTCCATACACCAGCTTTCATTGCTATGTTGCTCAGTGTCTCCATGTTCTTCGACGCCTCCACCTCTCGTAGTCTGTAGGGGGAAGGGAGGGGTGTCAGGGGACATAAGGGAAAGAAAGGGGTGTCTGGGAATGTAAGGGTACGAAGTGTCAGGGTATTGTAAAGGTGGGTGGTGTAGGATTTCTTGTTCAATCTGGATTTTTTTTTTTTGTGGTGTGGTTGATTTGTATCGTATTTTATTTATTTATTTATTATTTATTTCATTTATTTATTTTTTTTTGTGTGTGTGGTGTGGGTGATGAGGAGTGTGTGTTGTTGTGGTGGCATTGTTACTGAGATTAATAGACTGATTTCGTAACTACTATTACTACTACCATTAATTTACAACCATTACCTTTACAACGTTCTATTTATTAATTAATTTATTTATTTTTACCATCATTCGTGTGTGTGTGTGAGTGTGTGTGTCTGTGTGTGTGCGCCTCACCTGGTGCTCACAACTTCTAGCACAGCTGGCCACGTGCCCGGTGCCGGTGCTGCTATTGGGTAGTTCCTCACTTTGACGTCGCTGCAGATACACTGAAAGTAGTAGTAGTAGTAGTAGTAGTAGTTGTTGTTATTGTTGTTGTTGTTGTGGTGGTGGTGGTGGTGCTGATAGTAGTAGTAGTAGTAGTAGTAGCATCAGCAGCAGCAACAGCAGTAAAAGTGATCATAATACTCACTAATAAATAATAATAGTAATAATAATAATAATAATAATAATAATAATAATAATGATAATAATAAAATTCAACAGGAAAACTAATAACAACGTTGCCCATTGAATAACCACCATCCTTTCAAAACATCACATCAAAGAAAACGGAGAAACCAGAGAGAGAGAGAGAGAGAGAGAGAGAGAGAGAGAGAGAGAGAGAGCGCCACACACTTACCGATAGAGATCTAGCTTTGACGATCATTGAGTCCCAGGCCGCTTCCTTCAAGTAGTGGCATTGTAGTAACTTCTCAAGCCTGCTCCTCTCCACGCCTCGCACCACACTCAGCTCCCTGTAGTAGTAGTTGTAGTAGTAGTAGTAGTAGTAGTAGTAGTTGTTGTTGTTGTTGTAGTAGTAGTAGTGAAGTTTTCTCATTTATGCTTCTTGTTATAATTCATTCGTATATTATTATTGTAGTTCTCGTCTTTATTTCTAATGTTATGTTTTTACATTGATGTGGAATACCAAACATTCTCTCTCTCTCTCTCTCTCTCTCTCTCTCTCTCTCTCTCTCTCTCTCTCTCTCTCTCTCTCTCTCTCTCTCTCTCAGAAGAAGAAGAAGAAGAAGAAGAAGAATATGCCACGTGTGGATTCACGAAGTTTTTTGCTGCTTCCTTCATGATTCTCTCTCTCTCTCTCTCTCTCTCTCTCTCTCTCTCTCTCTCTCTCTCTCTCTCTCTCTCTCTCTCTCTCTCTCTCAGAAGAATGACACATGTAGATTCGCTATTTTTTTTTTATCACATATTTGTCTTATTTATCTATTTTCATCATATTTATTTTATTGTTGCCTTATGACTACCAGACTACTCCCCCCTCTTCCATCTCTCTCTCTCTCTCTCTCTCTCTCTCTCTCTCTCTCTCTCTCTCTCTCTCTCTCTCTCTCTCACATGGTCACCAGCTTATCTTGGAGCGCTGCCAGTCGCCGTGGGTTGAGCGTAAACTCCGTCACGGGCAGCTGCTGGGTGTGGTCTAGGGCGCTGTTCTCCCCCAGCAGCGCCTCCAGCTGTGGGGGGCACGAGCGCTGGCTGGGGTGACGTGGGCTTTCGAGGGCGTCAAGGGTGGGAGCTCAAGGAGTGTCAAGGGTGGGAGTTTAAGGGTGTCGAGGGTGATGTGGGTTTCCAAGAATTATGTGGGTTTTGAAAGGTGATGTGGGTTCTCAAGGATGATGTGGGTTTTCAAGGGTGATATGTGGGTTTTCAAGGGTGTCAAGGGTGATAAGGGTAATAGTTTTTAGGTGAAATATGTGTTATCAATGAAAAATGCATGTAATCTCAAACATTTCCTTGCTTATTTATTTTAAACTCATTAATAGGCTGTAGATAAAGTTATTTGTTTTTTTAAGGGTGTTTTCATAATTCTAGTGATGGTTCAGAGAGAGAGAGAGAGAGAGAGAGAGAGAGAGAGAGAGAGAGAGAGAGAGAGAGAGAGAGAGAACTATCTTTGTGACCTTTAAAATATCTTGATAAGAGAACTAATCTTTTTAGAAGACCACAAAAGCGACAGACGGAATCTCAATGATTTATTTTTGCTAATGGTGCATAATCTTTGACTAAGAATATAAAAAAAAATGAAAATTCCTGATAACTTTCACTAAATTAAAATAAGAAAAAAAAAACTACGCAGAAATGTTTATAATTACTTCTTTTTCACTACTGGTGCCGTGTTTAGCAATGCATAGAATGACGGAAAAAAAAAACTTTGATAATCCTGATAACTTTCAGTAGAATCTATCAAAATACGTAAAAAAAAAAAAAAAATAAAATAAATAAATAAATAAAATACGCGGGAATATTTGAGATTTTTTATTGTTTTCTGTACTCATGTAGAAGAATTGTTAAAATATTACTACAATTATGAAAACACCTTTGAGAATCCTTACAACTTTCACAAGAACATATTAAAATACGTGAAGGAATAAGAGGAAATGTTGAGAATCCTTATAACTTCCACTACAGCCTATTTCTATACGTGAAGGAATAAGAAAAGTTTAAAAAATACGGTTCTTCGTTAAGTTCAGATGGGATAGACAGACAGAAACTTAAATTTACTTAAAATTAAATATAAACAGTATGAAATTTACGCAAAAAAAAAAAAAAAGGCGGAATCGAAAAATGAAAAAAAAATGTATATAGTTTAATGAAGAAAATTAACGACAGAAAACTAGAAAATGGAAAAAAAAAGATAGCTATTGATCTCTTTCCTTATTTCTTCTCTTTCTTTTCCTCCTCCTCCTTTTCCTCCCAAAACCATTAAGGAAAAAATAGTTAATGATTTCTTTCCCTTACGTATTTTTCCTCTTCCTTCTTCTTCCTCTCCCAAAACTATTTCTCTTCTTTCGTATTATCTTTTATCTTCATTATTCTTTCTTCGTGTGTGTGTGTGTGTGTGTGTGTGTGTGTGTGTGTGTGTGTGTGTGTGTGTGTATGCTTCCGTATCCACATTCTTAACGGACTCATCATCCACGAAAACATGAATGAACCTTAAGCCAAACTCTCTCTCTCTCTCTCTCTCTCTCTCTCTCTCTCTCTCTCTCTCTCTCTCTCTCTCTCTCTCTCTCTCTCTCTCACCTGGCCACAGAGTCGGTCCACATCTGTTTTTAGCTCCTGGTGGGGGGAAAGCGGTCCTTCCCCCTCCCCTTCCCCCTCCCTCTGCCCCTGCTCCTCGTTCACCATGCCTCCGCTCAGCTGTGCACGGGGCAAGGGAAAGGAAATGCCCCGGGATGCTGGAAAATGGGTAGTATAGGCCAATTAGGCTGTTAGAAGCAATTAGATAGGTATGGTAATGTTTGATAATGGGTATAGTAGTTAGTTGTGATAAATAGAATAGTGGTAATGATTTTGATGGTGAATTTGTGTGATGGTGGTGGTGGTGATGGTGATGATGGTAGTAGTAGTAGTAGTAATAGTAGTAATATAATTTGTTTATGCAATAGTCAGTCATTCAGTCAACTAGTCAGTCAATCAGTCAGTCAGTCAGTCAGCAAGCCAGTCGGTGAGTCAGTCTGCCACTCAAACATTCACTCGGTAGGTCAGTCAGTCGATCAGTCACTTTCAGTTAGTCACTCACTCACATAAAAATTAAATCTTATACCGTTGTTATCTTATCTCTAAATAATATAACGGCCACTACTGTTATTTTTCAAGCTTACTACAACGCAGCCTAATCCTCTGTACCTCAATATTCTCTTCCTGTGGCCTTCCTTGGTTAGTATATATAGAAAAGTACGATGTTTGGTTTTGTTTGGGCTTGACCGGATGCTCTCTTGCACGCACGCACGCACTACCACCACCATCACCACCACTACAATCCGAGTGTTGTCATGGTTACGGCTTCCCGGCGGCTCTCTCTCTCTCTCTCTCTCTCTCTCTCTCTCTCTCTCTCTCTCTCTCTCTCTCTCTCTCTCTCTCTCTCTCTCTCTCTCTCTCTCTCTCTCTCTCTCTCTCTCTCTCTCTCTCCTTAACGATATATATATATATATATATATATATATATATATATATATATATATATATTCATATTTACACAGGATTGAGTCAAATTCATAATATTCCTTCAAATAATACTGAATTATTATGTTTTCTTTACATTTTTTTTCTACCGTACCTACGTATTACAATGCTTTCACACACACACACACACACACACACACACACACACACACCTTTCGCCAGTTATGTATTTCCGTGATCTACGCCTTGCTTTATTTGGAAAACTGTATTTCTGCACATGCCTATCTTCTCTCCTCTTGTCAGGTTTCTTGCGGTGGCCTCTTAACCTGCAGTGTTTCCTGGCTGACACAATTCTGTATTTCTTTCTTTTTTTATTCATTTTTTTTCGTATATATCAACTATATTTCCTGCTTACTGTCTTTCTTCTTCTGTGTTTGTGTGTGTGTGTGTGTGTGTGTGTGTTATGGATTTTCATGACTCATTCTTCACCAAGGTTTCACAACGTAAGGAAAGACATTGGATTCCATTATTGTTTAATCTTCCATTAATGATGACTATCCAGAAAGGTGTTATAGGTGCAAAAGAAGGCTTAAAACTACCCAGCACTCATTATACATTGTAACTGCACACACGTGAACTTAAAACACACTTCCGTGTCACTGTTTCCAAGGAAGAGTTTGTTGCCAAGACCGAGACCGAGACTAAAGGGTTTCGCAATATAAAGCAAGAGAAAATGTTGCTCTATATGGTGTAATCTCATCGTTGTTTTATAATAACTGTTCAGAAAGGTGGTTTATAGAAAGAGTCGTTACATTGACACTCCTGGATGACTCTGATTTTCTTGATATACTTCATTACTAGTCCTCGCGTAACTTGCTGGCGATAAGTGAGAAATAGGTACGTGCTTTTATTTTATGATATGCTGGGTAAATAATTAATGCATAGTGGCGTTAATAACAAATCTTAACATTAAAACAAATATAGGTTTTGCCTTTATATAAATATATCAACTCGGTTTGATTCTATAAAATTCACACATGAGTATTCAAGGAATAACATAAAAAAATATTTCAATATTTATGGACGTAAAAGTGAATACTTGTAATGGGAAATCATGTATAAATGCATTGCTAAAAAGGGATCAGCTGTATAAGGAGAGCGGTGCGAACCAGACCGAGACCCAGTCCAGCACCACCATAACAGTTGTGTTTATAGAAGAAGGGAGTGCACGTGTTTGCCTACTCTGTACTAATTCATTATTTTCTATCCACAGAGACTGGTGAGAACCCTGGTACCTGTAGTATTACATAGGATTCGACTTGGTGTGCGTGTTGAGAGTGGAAGAGGAGGGTGGTAGCACGTGTTGAGGAGGGAAATAGGGTGTCCTTATGGATGTCTGGTGTTGGAGAAGGTCATCTTTGTGAGGTCACCTGGAGAAGGACTTGTTGACCTCATCCTTATCACTTCGGGACTGCTGGGGCGTGAGGTGTGGACGTGGTACTTGTCTCTAGCTGTCAGATGTGGGGGATTATCTCGTCTCGGGGGGAAAGACGCGAGCCACAAACGGATGCAGATGCGAATGTTTACTTTGTCACGGATGCGAGTGCGGGAGTGCCTGCTGCGGCTTGATAACAGACATGGGTAGTGGTGTGTGTTGTGTTAAATGCGCGCCTCTAATGCTATAGTGGTGGCCGTGATGTGGTGAGTGTGGCGGACAAAGCAAGGTGTGGTTAGAACTGTCATCGTTAGTGTGTATCAGTGTATGTCACCACGGTGGTCTTAGGCATGGTAGTGTGTGCATGACTGATGACTGGTGTCCATCATGCAGAGTTTTGTGAAGTGAATGGCAGCGTTTGGGAAGCAGTTTACTCGCCAGCTAAACTTTTCTATTTTTGCTTTGTTTCGATATGGATGCATTTTACTTAATTTAATTTTTAATATTTTATTTTTATTTATTTTTTTTTATTTTTATTTATTTTTTCTTTCAGGTGACATCTGACGAAGCTGTAATCTGCTAAATCTCATTGTTTTCCAGTGTTGATCATAGACCATTTTGCATTGTTTGGTGTTAGTTATATGTCATTATGTTTTTCTCACTCATTGTTATTTCACAACAGGTTATGAGGTGTGTTGACAGGTGATGTGATGCTGACAGCTGAGGTGATGTAGTAATGGCAGCCTTCCCTCCCCAGGAATGAAGGCCTGGCTGGGGGCAGCGGCGGCGGTGTCTGGCGTGGGGACGCTGGTGTACCTGCTGGCACGGTCAGGCCGGCGGCGAGACACTGGCCATCCTGGCACAGCCTCGGGGACACACACTGGCCATAAAGCCACCAGTGAGGGCAGCGGTGTGTCCAGGGGCCTTCAGGATACAGGCTTTGAGAAGGACAGCTCCCATGACCACCTCAATGGCCACCTGCCCGGCATGGGTGTCACCAGGGAGGTTGTGAAGCAGAGTGCTACTGATCCTGCTGAACAAAATTCACATGAAAATCTTTTGTTATCCACAGACACTTGCACGAGAGAATTGGCTCTCAATGTTGCTGAAAATAATGCAGAATGTGTGTCTGTGGCACAGAACAAGGTTGACACAGAAGCAAGCTCATGTGTGGAGAGTGAAGAGACAACAAAGGAAGTCAGAGTGACAGAAGCTGTGACAGAAAAAACAAGTGACAGTGTTCCCTTGCAACACCCTCAGGAGCAAAACAGTGGTGTGACGGATCAACAAAAAGACACAGAGACTCAACAAAAAGATGCAGAGACTCGAGAGGACAGAGCTGATGATGTGGTGTTGCCCTGTACTGATGTAGAAGAAAGTAACACTGTTGCTTCTGGTGAGACTGAATTGACTAATGTCACTACATCAGCTGATGAAACCATATGTAGTGATACAAATATTACAACCTTATCAGGAACTACTTGTCACTCTGAGCTCACAGAAACTACTGTCAGAGAGGTATCAGACACACAGCCAAATAAAGCTTCCTGTGCCAGTGCTGAATCAGAAAGCTCTCCCACTGCACCTCAACCTGTGGTGGAGGAATTGTCACAGTGCTTGATTGTGGAGCCTCAGTGTGATCCCTCGTGTCATGAACACATGCTTGACACCTGCTGTGCATCAAGCCCCCAGGTCTCCACACTGCCTCCCTCAGAGACCACTGAGGCGTCCCTGACTGAAACTGAAGGAGCAATACCAGAGACTAATTTCCCAGCGCTGCAGCAATACACTCTTGTGCTGAAATCTGAAGAAGATATTTGTATTTCAGGGAAGCACATACATGACTCCTCTCCTACTGACCAGCCTACTGAAGCACCTGCTGGTTGGCCTAAGGAAACTGCTGAAGCAAACAAGGAAGAGCATGTTATAACTGTAGAAGGGAGCAAGGAACTGAACTTGTCCACTGAAGTGAACAAGAAAGACCCTGTTACAACTGCAGAAAGGAATGAGAAAGATCCTGTTACAACTGCAGAAGTGAACAAGGAAGACCCTGTTACAACTGCAGAAGGGAACGAGAAAGACCCTGTTACTACTACAGAAGGGAACGAGAAAGACCCTGTTACAACTGCAGAAGGGAACGAGAAAGAGCCTGTTACAACTACTGAAGTGAACAAAAAAGAACCTGTTACAACTGCTGAAGTGAACAAGGAAGACCCTGTTACAACTGCAGAAGGGAATGAGAAAGACCCTGTTACAACTATAGAAGGGAACGAAGAAGACCCTGTTACAACTGCTGAAGTGAACAGGGAAGAGCCTGTTACAACGGCCGAAATAAACAAAGAAGACCCCGTTACAACTGCAGAAGTGAACAAGGAAGACCCTGTTACAACTGCAGAAGGGAATGAGAAAGACCCTGTTACAACTATAGAAGGGAACAAAGAAGACCCTGTTACAACTGCTGAAGTGAACAAGGAAGACCCTGTTATAACTACAGAAGTGAACAAGGAAGATCCTGTTACTTGTACTGTGGTCACTGAGCAGACAGATGTAGTGGACCTTAACCAGCCTTCAGTGAATCCATGTACACCCATTGAGGAGAAGTGTACCTTGAAGGAGAGTGTATTAGTGTCTTGTGAAGGTATTGGTGATGAGAGGAAAGAGATTGGTGCTAATTCAGAGGCAGCAGCAGGGGAAACTAATAACACAGTGGGCAGTACACCTCAGAAACCCAGCAGGAAAGTGGAATGCTCAGTAGAGACTCAGATTATAGTAACACCAGCTCAGGGAGAAGGATTAACAGACAGTAAGGAAGAAGAAAACCAAAACCAAGACAGTGTTACCAAGCAAGAGGGAGAAACTGAGAAGAAAGTGCAGGATAGCAGTAAGGAGGACAAGCAGGAGAAACTGGAACAAAGTGGCGACAAAGTTAACTTGAAGCAAGAGCAGGACACCAGTAAGCGAGATAAAGTAACCAAGGAGGAAGTAGTAACCACAGAGCAGGAAAAGAGCAATACTAAGGAAAAAATAACAAGGAAAGAGGAAGAGAACATCATTATCCAAGAAAAGACAAAGAAGCAGAAGCAGACTAGCAATGTGAAGGAAGTAGCTAAAGAACAAAAGCTCAGTAACAAGAAGCAGGAATCACCCAAGGAACAGAGACAGAGTAGCAGGAAGCAGGAAGCAGGCAAGGAACAGCGGCAGAGTAGCAGGAGACAGGAGGCACCCAAGGAACAGAGACAGGGCAACAGGAGGCAGGAACAGAGTGATAAGCAGGAAAAATCAAAGAAACAGGAGGAGACTGGAAGTAAAGAGGATAGAAGCGGCAGTCAAGAGAGCACAAAGAGACGGGAACAGAGTGTGGAGAAGCAAGATGTTCAGGTGTCAGATAAGAGTGTGAAAGAATTGGTGATGGAGGAGCAGATTGTGACCCTCTCCACGAAGGGCGACGGGGGCAAGAAGGGCAGCGTGAGGAGCCGCGGGGACTCTGCCTCTGCCGATCTGGACTGTGACCTTGGCTCAGAGCAGGACAACATGAACTGTGACTCCTCCAGTCTGGTGAGTGTCAAGTGAGTGAGTAATGGGTTGAGTGATGGATTAAGTGATGGATCTTGGCTGTTGTAATTAGTAATTGGTTTATTTGATGTCATTGGTGGATATTATGTGATGTAGTCATTGGTGTTGTTGAAGTTACGAGGTGCATACTGATAACATGCATTCATTTTTGTCTTTGTTACATGCTAACTTATTTTTACTGTACTAGGTTTAGAAACATGCATAGTACATACATACACAGTTACTTACATGTTACTTACCTAGTTCAACTCCATTCCCACAAAAATTTTGAGCAAGAGGAATGTAAAAGCATATGTTTTTGGCATAAGTTGATTTACTAGAAGTGAACATGTGTGGGTTTGGTAATCTCAGTGTTTGGTGAGGGAGATGGGGAGGCTGTTTTGCATGGTGGCTCGTGTGGGAGGCACGGTGGTGAGGGGCAGCAATCCTGTGGCTGAAAATGTTTCAAGGGAGGAGTATCAGAACAACTTCAGAATTCAGAGGAACTCCAATTTGTGCTCTATTTACTAACTCTTTTTAGAAACATCAGATTGGCAGTTTATTATTATTTTTTTCATCCTTGGTTGTCTTTCTGTATGCATAGAAAATGTGTACTATGTCACCACAGAAGTCAATGGACAGTGGGCAGGGAAGCAGTGAGATTGAACCAGAGACTCTGTTTGGCCCAGCAAACTTCCCCGTCTCAAATCAAGAACAGTACATCTTTTACGACTTTGAGATTCCACAGGTGAGTGACACATGGCACAATTAACCTTTTGATTGCTGGTGAAGGAATGACACTTGCTGCTTCATTTGAGGAACCCTTGATGACTTTATGGAGTAAAAAATAAAACTATGAAGTGTGTGTGTGTGTGTGTGTGTGTGTGTGTGTGTGTGTGTGTGTGTGTGTGTGTGTGTGTGTGGCAAGTGTGAGGACAAAAGTAACTAGCATATTTTTAGCTTTATTTTGTCTTGGGTGCTGGTGGGACAAAAATAACTTAGGTATTCTTAACTTTATCTTGTGTCTTAGATGGAAAGAGGAAAATATATTTGATGTTTTTAGTTTTATCTTGTGTCTCAGATGATGACAGGACAAAAATAACTGGAATGCTTTCACCTCTGTCTTGTGTTTGACATGTTGGCAGGACAAAAATATCTTGGCTTTAATCATCTTGTGTATGTCAGATTAATCATCTTGTGTGTGTCAGATGCTGGTGGGTCGTCTCATCGGGAGGAAGGGAGCATTCATCAACAAGATCAAGGCGACAACAGATGCAACTGTCATTGTTCATCCTCACAAGAACCGGAAGTTGAAGCTGTGTTCTGTTGAAGGTGAGAGAGAGAATTATAATTGGTGGTGCTGATTAATATAGTATATAAAGCTTTTTTTCATTATTATTATTATTATTATTATTATTATTATTATTATTATTATTATTAGTAGTAGTAGTAGTAGTAGTAGTAGTAGTAGTAGTAGATGTGTCTGTTTGTGGGTGCTTTACCTTGGCTGCTCTAATTGTGGAGATGTCACTCTGATATATAGACAGACTGACAAAATATATTAAGAAAATTAGTGGTTAACAGGAAAAACAAAAATGTTTAAATAATGCTTAGGAATGGGGATCATAAATTCAGGAAAATAGGAACAGTAAAAGGTAATGAAGATGCATAACATGCACTTGGATATTAACATTTCTTAAATACAGAAAACAAGTTGGTAGTAAAAGCATCAGTGTAAATGAATAATGCATGCTCTTTTGTTTACATATTTCTGTTCTTTACTTGATTTTCAGACTTATAATGTTTTTCATATCAAATTAGCCTGCACTTCTAAATTTATGCATATTGTTTGCACACACACACACACACACACACACACACACACACACACACACACACACACACACACACACACACACACACACACACACACACACACACACACACACACACACACACATAGCTTGCAGTGATTCATTTCTCCCCCTCAGGCACCAAGCATCAAGTGAATGCGGCGCTGGAGATGATCCGTAAACACTTCCCGGAGAGCCAGTACCCGGACATCACGTTGCAGCAGGTGTCCAGCCAGCCACAGGCACAGCCACAGGTGCAGCCGCAGGTCAACGCGCAGAGCATGCAGGTGGGTGCTCTGCTTGGCTGCCTGGAGATGAGTATGCAAAGACCTGTGTGAATCTGTATGTTTGTGTGTTATACTTTTTGGATTATCCTCTTTTTTGGCATCTGTGGAATTTTTATTTTACTTTTGCCTTGGCCAGAACCAGTCCACATAAAAGAAAAAGAAAACGCAATAAAAGAAGTGTGGAGTCAGGAGGGTTGTATGTTGTATGTGATGCAGAAATGAGTGCAGGTGACTGGTGGGTAGGAGATACATACCCAGGTGAATGATAAAAGTGGGAAAGATGAGGAGGCTTCAGAGGGGGGATATTAAGGACAGACCACGAACATTACGGCAGGAAATGGTGGGATATTGACTAACGAGGATCCTGTTGGAAGAAAGTTGAGGAGCTTTTTGAGGAATTAATGAATGCTTTAGAGGTTGGGGTGCCTGTGGTTGCTGATGTGTACTTGCATGTTCGCATCGCACCAGTGAATTCAGCTCCAGTGTCATCTTTTATTTTGTAGACTCCGGTTTTTTGGTGTGTGTGTGTGTGTGTGTGTGTGTGTGTGTGTGTGTGTGTGTGTTTGTGTTTGTGTTACTTTTATTTGAACTACTGGCACAATACTGAAAGCTCAGTCACCCAGATACAAAAGACAGCTTTTCACTTTATATATATTTTGTGCAGATTGAGTTAACAGCTGGTGTGGTGGTGGAGGTGCGGGTGAGTGCGGTGGTGAGTGGCGGTGAGCTGTGGGTGCAGCAGCCCCTGCATCCCTCCTACTCTGCCCTCCATCGCCTGCAGACCTGCATGAACCTCAATTATGGGGACGGCTCCAACACGCCACCCCTGCCCGGCCCCATCAGTGGTGAGTGGCTGGCGGTGCATGGACTGCTGGGAGTGTCATGTCATGAATGAAAGCTGTGTGGACACTTTAGGGACTGGCACCTGAGTGGGCATTTTTTTTATATAAATTTTGTTGCCCTTGGCCAGTACTCCTCTTGCATTAAAAAGTAGCATGTGATTGGTGCTTAGCTGATGTGGTAGTGTGATGAGACGTGTTGTTAAGAATGTCTTCATGTGTCTATATTTTGAAATGCTTTGGGCTTTTATAAGGACTATTTTTCAAAGGTCCTAGAGATGATTTGTCAGATTTTCTGTTGCTTTTATTTGTTCATGTTGAAAAATTCTTGTTAAATTATTCCTATAATCATGAAAGCCTTCATGAAGATCCCATTAAGACCCATTACATGCCTGATGCAAGGTAGCAGTGACCATGATAAGGCACTGGCAGTCCCCAGTGCCCTGATGGTGACTGAAATACAGACCCTCATGGCATCAGTGTGAGTAGTTCGGACTTTGACATGTCTGGACTGGTGGAGATGAGGCACAGAAACATTTGAGAATGCTGTCCTTGTGTAATTGTCTCATTGATTACCTGTTTTATTTGCAGTAATCTCCTTGTAAATAATTATCAAAGTATTTCCTGCAGCAATAACATCATGTCTTGTATCCATCACAGTCATTCCCTGCACACTGCTCTTCCTGTTGTCATGCCACAGTGCTGTATGGCACCTCTGCATCTCACTGTCTTGTCCCCACAGACGGCACAGTGTGCGTGGCGCACATCAATGACCACTGGATGCGCTGTCAGGTGCTCAGCTCCATCAACGCCATGTCTGTCGTGCTGCTGCTGGATATCGGTGGCACGGTCACAGTTCCGTCCTCCTCCCTGAGGCAGATCCGATACGACTACATGACACTGCCATTCCAGGCCAGCCAGTGCTTCCTCCATGGGGTGCAGCCAGTCTCAGGTGTGTGGCCCCTGCACTCATTGTACTTACCTCTGCTTTGCACCATTGATTTTATTTTGAAACTTGTGTGTAATAATAAACGGTTTATTATTGTGTGTGTGTGTTAATTCATGTATGAGTATACTGTGTGTCATCCGCTTCTCTTCATATTCGCTCATTCTTCACAGGGGATGCCAACCTTACATATATTTTAATTTTTAGATGATTTCTTCATTTTTTTATAAGCAAGGCCAAGGGCCAAGGACAACAAAAATTTGTATAAAAAAAGGCCCACTTAATACTTGAACTTGACAGAGGGATCTAGTTATTTGAATTTTTATATTATCTTCATTACTTTGAAGGATAGATTCTAAACTATCTATACTCTGTACATATAATACATAATGTTTATGCAGTAATTATTGAGATTTATAAAGTAAAATTTGGTAGTGAATTAAGTTAGAGAAATGGAAGATATTTTATTTTTATGTTTCCAGTGTCAAAATGTTTCATCATTCATATAAAACATCATGATTACTTATTTTTCTCATCATTTATATAAATTAACTTGGAGTTATCACTCAGAAAAGTAGCTCTTGACACATGAGATGAGGTAAGATAATATTTTAATTAAATTCCAAGAGTAGCCATATTTTAGTTCCTGAATGAGAGGTGTTGTGTGACGCAACATTCATTTAAAATGTTCTCTTATCTTGCCATGAGTGTCAGTGTTTTTAATCACAATTGTGGAGGTTCACATTCCACTCATTGAGGAAGGCAGATGATATATTTTGTGCTTGCAAATATTTATTATGATAGAAAGCCAGTGATACAAATTTGTATGGTGATAAAGAAGTCAGTCAGTAACATGAGGCACAAGCTTATGCTACATTTGTAAGAAAGATCAGACAACTACTAATCAAATACATAAAGTTATATGAGTTTTAGAGAGATCACAAACAGATGTGTTGACATTACTCACATTATCCATAACCAGTTAAGGAAAGCATCAGGAAACCAACAGGCCAAAACAAGACTGTCCCTATAGAGCACATACATTCCTGTGACCACCTGTAATCCATATCTATGAATTTGCATAATGTTACAATAAACCTCCCTACTGACTGCACTAACCTTATACATGACAAGTGTTTGACCAGACTTACACAAAGCAGGAGCAGTGGCAACATGATGGAGGTGACATGTCCTCTTGTGCTTCAGGTGACATGTGGAGTGATGCCGCCTCTGCAGCGATGGAGGAGTGGGCGAGTGGAGTGATCCTGTTTGCGGTGGTGGTGTCCTATACTGAAGATTATGTTCCCTTGATAAACCTTTACCGGCGGGACCAGGATCAAGTGAGTGCATGAGAACACAAGGAAGGGAAGCTGCAAGAAGCCATCAGGCTGATATGTGGCAGTCCCTTTATAAAACATGCCTACCTATTTCCACACATCCTCATTTGTGAATTTGTTTAATCTTATTCAAAGCTCCCTTATGAGTTGGCTCTAACAACCTGATTACTGAGTCTTTTCCATTCATTTACCACTCTGAGAACCAGCTTGTTCCTATCTCTTTTTTTAACTAATTTTATCATGCTTGAACTCATTATTTCTTGTCCTTTCCTGATTGATGACCCTGAGAATTTTGATTGTCTCCCTTGTACAATGGACCAGGCTAGGAGACACCAATCTAGATCTTGAGGACTGTGATGGGATTAATGCTGATAGTGAAATGAAGTCATAGGCTCTGATTCCAGGGTTATGTATATGCTTTTATGCTTGATTTTTAGGTGTACTGTATGTATATTCCAAAATGTTTTATGAAGATTGTTGGATGTGGGGGATAAGGTGAAAAGTTGATAAGTTTTGAAAGTGAGATAGACAAGAGAGAGAAAGTGTTGGAGTATCATTAGTTGGGAAGTGTCTGGGATGCATTGAAAGTGAGGTCATCTAAAGTAGGCAAGAGAGAGAAAGTGGAGTATCATTAGTTGGGAAGTGCCTGGGATGCATTGAAAGAGGTGAGGTGATACTGGTGTGGGAAGACAGTACTTGTTAGTGGTGCAGTCCTGTTGTGTTGTATTGCAGTTAACAAATGTATTTTTTTTCAGTTTGTGCTGTTAAACAAAAAGCTGGTTGAATTGGATCTTGCACAATGGATCTCTCCACAGCACTCCAGTTGAAAGCTGGAATAAGCGAATAGATATAGCGAACCATTGACGCGAATTGTGCGACCTGTGAGTGATGCTTCCCGGCTAAAAAATAGTGAGTAATGGAAGCCCTTGCATGAGTATGAATAGTCTCAATAATGTTCTTGTAGTGCAGGAGTTCTAAATCATCACTGGGATAAAATTACCATTAGTTCATACTTGTAAAATATTGAGTTCATTACAGCCTATACACTTTATGCCATATGTAAAATTTAAACAAGACAATAGCCAGTTTTAGTTTACAGTTTTCTTGTAAATAATGTAAAATAATTATTTTTGGATGTTTTTTTTTTTTTTTTTTTTTTTTGTTTTTTTTTTTTTTGTAATGCCGCGCTGTTCGGAGTAACAATGATGCATACAGAGAAGGTAGATTTCTCCATAGACTTTTTATCTTTTATAAGCAGATAATTTTAATTATAAATTTTGGCTGTGACAGTATATTGCTTTTATTTCTAAGGCTGCATCTGTGTGCTAGAATTGTATGTTTTGATCAGACCCTACACAGCTATTGCTTCTTCATAGCTTTATGATTTGTACCTGTGAGGTCACGGTAGGAGTAAGGCAGTTCATATTGTGGTGTAGTGTGTAGCATAGCAGACACAAGGGAAGGACAAGGCTACCTGTAGATTAGACACCCTTAATGTAAGTCCTTGGGGCTCTGGGAAGAATAATTATAAGTTTAGTGTTTTGTGTTATGGTACATTTTGTTTTGTATCTATTTATGTGTCCCCGTGATTGCACAACATACACTGATACCACAGGCTGCCACCGGTAGTGTGTTGTGTACCAGGCCTTTGTACCCCTTTGTCATGGGGGAGGGCTGAGACTGGACACACACACACACACACACACACACACACACACACACACACACACACAAAGAGAAACTGGATAAATATGGTTATGGAGACAGGATGAAATGAACTTTGGCTCATTTCCTGTATAATACAACTAGGTAAACACACACACACACATTCTTCAACCAGTTTAAAGATTTTACCTCAGCCCTTTGGCATCCATGGAAGAAATTACACATCCTCCCTCATCATAGTATGCCTTCTACTACTGGATCCATTTCTCTCCCCCCCTTCCCCCCCAACTCTCTCTCTCTCTCTCTCTCTCTCTCTCTCTCTCTCTCTCTCTCTCTCTCTCTCTCTCTCTCTCTCTCTCTCTCTCTCTCTCTCTCTCTCTCTCTCTCTCCACAGATCCACAGTATGTTTACAGACCACAGTCATTCACTACAGCCCTTAATGTGAAGATGTTTCACCGTTATGACTACCTTTTACTATCTCATTTTTAATATCAGCAATCACCATACACTTCCACAGCCACACTAAAGATACATTAGACAGTAAAAAGATAAAGTTACAGTCAAAGCCAAAAAAAATAAAAAGTTAAAAAGACAAAAAAACTGGCAGCTCACGGCAGTGGGCCACACATTTCACTCACAGATGGGAAACAATTAAGGAATGCCATCTCTGTTTTCAGTTTGTGAAGGAAAATATTTGGCATTGGACTTAAACTCTTCCATATTTATGTCTAGAGACAATGTTGCAAAATATAAAGCAAATATATATACCTTGTGCTTAAGTTTTTTTTTGATGAGAGGTGAAAACATGCTTGTTGTGACAAGAACGGATAATTTTCGCCTCTCCTTTGTTTGGAGTTGTGGTCAGTATGATGAGAAGGTTTAATTTCCTTGAGTGAATTTATGACATTAATCTCATATCCCTTTTTACTGTTTGATATTTATAGTGTAAAAAATTTGTCATTCATATTTTGTCAACATTTCACTTTTTTTTTTTATAATTAAATGACATTAATTATTAAAATGCAGGTTGAATTTCAGTTATATGAAGCTGGAAAAAGCTGCTGAATGCTTGTATAGCAAGTAGAAAAGCAAAGAACATTGTGTTTCAAGTAAACATAATATTGAATATACTATAAAGCCCAGTCTGCACAAGTGAGCTGTTTGCCTAGTGATGTTTGAGCACACAGGCAAATGAGGGCAGTGCTCTTGCTGATGGCAGTACTGTGCTGTGCCACCAGATTGGCAAGCTCTGTTGGGTCGTGGCCAGACATTCAAAGTTTCTCGTGGAAGCAAAGGGCTGTGCATGATACTATTAATAATAGTGATCCAGCAAAAAAGTTTGCCTCACTGCCTAGACAACATTTTCTTCATTTAATAGAACTTAATAAAAATCAATAGATAAAAAAAATCAATAAAACCAAATCTTTATTTTTATATTTATCTTAAAAACTTTAAAAAAATCTTAGAAAAAAATTTAAATTGATTTTAAAAGTTTAAAACTTCAACATGCTCGTGTTCCAAAAAAACTAAAATTATTGATTATCATTAGTTTTGAACCAAAATTATCGGCAATACCAATGAATTGATAAAGTGGAAAAAAATAATTATCAGATAAATGATAACACCCACCTTTGACAAAGACTGCCTCCACTGACTCCTGCTCATTTGTGGCTGGCCCAGACCATTCACTTGATAACAAAGCAATTGTGCTGGTACATACTCTGCCTGCTGGCCAGCACTGCCCATTGGTCTGTGCTTCATTGTGTGGATGGGGCTGAAGGAACACACTGCTTCCAGAATAATAAATACCACAGCTACCACATTAAACCTTGTTACATTGTTGCCTGGTTGGTCCATGCTTAACTTACTGAGGTATTGTAAATTGAGTGGTTATACCTCAAGCTACTGTGATGTCATGCAGTTTGTCCTTCCTGTAGGATTAAAACAATGACTAACATTAGCAGAAGGGGTCATGCCAGCCTTTGTTTCAAACTGTACTGTTTTCACTCACACACATCATGAACCTATAGTGCAAAGACCACACTGCCAAAAATCCAAAGTTTTTGCCACATTGTCAGGCTATGTTGGCTCGGGTCAAGGTCATTATTATCATTTTTACGTGGAAGAAAATGCATCTTGTATAACATAAAAAATCTGAGGTACAGTAATCCAAGTTCACTTTACAAGACACAGCAAGGCAAGTTTTACTGATAAATGATCACCAGGTATCAAGTTTCAAGATTTCATGCTGTTGAAGCAATAACTATCTCATCTCACTATAGGGGTAAATGAGTAAATACACAGAGGAGGTTCCCAGCCTCTCTCTCAGTTCTCTTTTAGTTGCCTTGCATGATGGGCAGGAAATACAGTGGCAGTGTTCTTCCAGCGTGGCTGCAGAGCTGTGTGATAGGCCGTCCCCTTTGTAGATTTCTGCAAAAAGGAGTTTGAGATTAAGGTGATGAGCACAGCCATGTGTGGTTAACTAGACTGCAGTCCCTTTGGAGTTTTATGATGGATGACAGACTTATTTTTGATTTGTTGCAAAGCTGTGCTAAGTCATGGTTCAGCTTGCATGCATTACACAGCTTCTTAGACTTACATAGCCATGGACAAGTGTGTGTGTGTGTGTGTGTGTGTGTGTGTGTGTGTGTGTGTGTGTGTGTGTGTTTGTGTGTGTGTGTGTGTGTGTGTGTGTGTGTGTGTGTGTGTGTGTGTGTGTGTGTGTGTGTGTGTGTGTGTGTGTGTGTTTGAAAAGTCATCTCTTGTTGTTCTGTCTTTCTTTGGCTGACTGACTGAGGAAAATTTACTGACTAATGTAATTTGGTGTTTTCAGTGGATGTAATTACTGATATTTATTGTTGTCAACAAATTTAACTACAAATAATAAGTCACTATTTATCATACAACTTTTGTCTAATTCAGGCTGTACCCATTTTGTAAATAGTTGTATGGTATTCAATTAACTTGGTTTATTTGTTATTTTGAAGTGTTTCTTCCAATGTTCTAACAGTAGATAGGTGCAGTTTTGAGCTGCTATTTGCTTCATCATATGTTAAGCTGTATATGTGTACATATAGATAGATATTTTTGTATGGCAGAAATGAACATTTTATGGATATTATCTATTACCATGTCATGAATGGTGTCAGGCCACTCCACAGTACACTAAACATTGAACCTTCATTGTGCACTGCTAGATAAGTTGCTGGAGAGAGTGGTGTCCTGGAGTGTTGTGTTTGCCTCCCAGTGTTGTGAGCCACCTGTAAAATGTTTGGTATCTTACGGTGCCAAACATTACACACTACACCATATAGTAATAATTTCAAGTATGACAAGCTGGCAATAGTGTAATCCTTTACAAGTATTGCATCCTCAGTCAGGGACAAGTACACATTTCTTTAGTCAGTTGATGTCCAGTCGGTGACTCTCTCTCTCTCTCTCTCTCTCTCTCTCTCTCTCTCTCTCTCTCTCTCTCTCTCTCTCTCTCTCTCTCTCTCTCTCTCTCTCTCTCTCTCTCTCTCTCTCTCTCTCTCTCTCTCTCTCTCTCTCTCTCTCTCTCTCTCTCTCTCAGTATTGTAGGATATTGTGTGAATAATTTTTCTATAATTTATTTGTTCGTGTTAATTGTGTAGCGTAATCTCAGTGGGGCAGAGCAGATTTGTTGCACTGTCGTCTCACTCACATGAGTGGCTTTGGCTGTTCGAGCTATTGCTCTGGAGGGTGCAATGTTAGGACCTCCATTGGCCCCCAAAAATACCTATTCATGTTGTAAACAAGTTCTTTCTCCTGGCTGTGAAGAACACATGAGTGCTTGTGAGTTGCTTCCATTGTGGGAGTGACCCCTGAGAGGCTGAGCCACCCATCTCTCTGGCTTGAGTCACCTGACCTTATTGATAAACACCTTGGGTGCTTGACCTACATGATAACGCTACAAAGCTGTGTTGTCAAATGTTGTGATACTTATGTAAAACCCAGACTATTTATTATCCTAAAACTCAAATAATTCATAGCACTGCATGATTTGATGAGCTGAATAATCCATACTTAACACTTGAATTTCAATGAAAAAGTTAAAAGAACTGATATATTTAAGAGAAATTGTGTGATGTAGCAGAGTAACCAACAGGGCTCTGCCAATGCCCAAACGTTCTTCTGACAGTAAAAAGAGTATAGATATCTGGCCATGCATGTACAGATAAGGTTCTTTTGGCTCTCAGTAATGCTCTTAAAGGGTTGAAATGACAAGCATTAGAGCAAGTGATGCACTACTGAATTGTAGCAAACAGTGTTCTGAGGCTTCTTATGGTAAGTAAGCCAGCAGTTACTGATGTTATAGCATACTGGACAGTTCATGCACCACTACACCCTCTCCTGGTATTCCTTCTGCAGTGTTTTGAATCTGTATACCAGGCTGGCATCCCATACAGGAGATTGCCAAATCAAAAACTTTCATACTCAAGACAAAATGTTTGATGTACCAGAATGGAGTTATGCAATTAAGTCAAGTAGACATTTACTGTACTTGCTTTCTTCATTTTCTTGGATGATTGTGAGTTTTCTCTTGCATTATGTTTAGGAAAGTTTATCCCATTACTGAGTTTTTGTTATTATAATGATTAGGGTTTGGCAGTGACTTTAGTACAAGATTTTTTTCTTATTTATATAACTATTTTTTAGAAGAAAGTTGAGTATCTTCCTCAGGATTGAATTTTAGTGCAGGTTTATTCATGTGTAGACAGGATCATGCACTCCAGTGAAAGGAAGGTGGAGGTGAATGTGCCTTTGCGCAATACCACAGAAATGAAGGAAAGATTAGTAATGTTTTTGCAGCTACAGACACAGGTTTTCCCTTTGTACGTGACTCTTCCAGGCCTTAAGAACTTGTATTCACTTCTCTTATCTTTCTGACATGAACAGATTATCTTGAAGTGTTCATTTCTTTTATTTTGAATTTGAATAGTGTTCATTTCTTTTATCTTTCTGACATGAACAGATTATCTTGAAGTGTTCATTTCTCTTATTTTAAATCTGAATAGTGTTCATTTCTCTTATCTTTCTGACATGAACAGATTATCTTGAAGTGTTCATTTCCCTATTTTGGATTTTAGTGTTCATTTCTCTATTTTGGATCATAAAGTCTAATCTCAAAAATGTTATTTGTCTGCTTATTCTGACTTCTAAACTTCATGGTACTATTAATATTTTCACTATTTCGGACTTTAAATACCAAGTGTGTGTTTGTCAGGTTTAGAATCTCCAAAATCAAACAAGTTCTAACCTCAGGATGAACACAACCACAATGTCTCCTAGGTATTCAAGAGGCTGTCTGAAGCATAGCCCTTGTGAATTCTGGGGAACCATTGCACATGAAATTGTAAGTGATTCAAGCCCTTTCTGTATTTGGCATGTGTGCACTCCACTGTGGTGATCCAAAGTACAATGTATGTGTTATTTTCAGAATATGTACATAGTTATTTTGAGATATACAAACTGTGCTGTAGGATACATAGGTCTTGATGTTTGGTGGTTGGTGGATAGGAAAGAAGCTGTATTCACAGAGTGAGTCTACCACACTTGTGCCAGGTGACCACATTTGTGCCAGGTATTGTGGAATCATCTTGTGACCTCCAAACTCCACTGGCTTATCTATGATTGTGAGTCGACATCCTTATTTATGACCTGTTGAAGAAAAGGTGTTACAAGATTTACCAAAGAAAGGGATTATTTACAAAACCTGTTAAAAAAAAAAATGTGTAAGAAAAATGTTACAAGATCTCATGAAAAAATATGTTTGTATCAGTGTTGTTCTTTACATTAATTCTAGACCATGTTGTAATCTTTCTGGGGATGTGTTGTGCCTGAAGGTTCTGTTCACCAGCTTTGTATTGTGTGTTCCTTGCTTAAAACATTTTCTCAGGTGATGCCAGCCAGATATTTCTCATCCAGGTTCTCAGGGAGGTGCATGTGTGTCTGTACCTTGACTCCCACATGTAGAGGTTCATTGCTAATGTGTACAGTACAGTTTATACTGAGGACTGTATTCTCAAATGTTTCAGCATCTTATCTAGACTTCTTTTAACAGGCTGTAGTGGAAGTCCTAGGGGTTTTTAAGATGTTTTCCATGATTATACATTCAAAATGGATACTACATTATCAGTAGGAAAATAGTACTATGAGAACCCAACTAATCATGTGTGGCCTCTGAAATTAGTCCTTGAGAGAGAAGAAAACACTTAAGAATACAATCCTGAATCACCGGTAAGCATGATCCACTAACCTGCAATAGTCATATACATTCACCTGCTGAGTAAATAAACCTTGCAGGAAGGAATTTGACACATTTGGGATGCTTGCCTGATAATTCATTGGAGTGTTATGTGAAGTCCTATTGATTGGATTACCTCAGAGCATGTTGCCATTCAGACAGCTGCAGCATGGATGGCAGGACTTGTGTGCTACATGTGAGAAAAAAAAAGGGTAGCATCCATTGACTGTGCAATGCCGGAGGTATTGGTTGGCATCAGTGATGCAGGGAGTGGAGCTGTTGTAGTGCTGGAGACTCCTGCAATACAAAGTTCACAATCAAATTATTTATCCTTAACATTTGACATACAATGAGGTAATCCAAAAGCAATGTAAACAGTGAAATTTTCTTATTCTGGTCCTAAGGAAAAGGTGGCTACACTTTCTGAGTTGTGTTTGAAGTGTAGCTTTAAGAGTTTTAATATGTTCCAGCAGCACCCTTAAGTATTGAAGACTGATTATTTTTTTCAGTTATTTTGGATATAAAGTAACCATATCATTTGGTTCTCAAGATTTAGTTTGCTTTTCATTGTTGTACATGGATAACAGAAGAGTAACATAACACACTCACCTCCACTGTGTCTTGCATAGTCCTCTGATCAGTAAGTCTATCGAGTGTCAGGTTTTGCTAAGAGACTGCACGATAAGAGAACATGACCCTTTTACTACTCAGCAATTTTTTCCATAGTCACCTATAACTATATATGTACTACAACTAAGGATGCATGTAACCAGCTGTGCTATGCCCAAGTTCCTGGCATACAGCAAGATGGTCCAGGAAACTAGTGAGCATAAGGCTTTGTCTGAGCCATCCTGTGTTGGATAGCTAGCCTGGTATATAGATAGATTTATGTACTAACAGTCTCCATAAGCTCTGTACCATAAAAGATAAAATTAACCTAACATTCTTTCCTTTCAGTATCCATACAAATAATTTCTTAGCATTGTGAGTGTAAACAAAGGCTGGCCATGGATGTAAGGTGGTTAAGATGAGAGAAAGCAAAGCGCAGTGGAGATGAGTGGGGGGTTACTCTGTGGCCACCAGTGTACAAAGACAACCCGTGTGGTGATGACACTATGCAAGCTGCTGTGGTGTGTGTGTTGCGTCCACCTTGGGCTGAGAGGCGGCTGTCAGTGGGTGAGCAGTGGTTGTATCCTGTGTTCTTAATTAGGTATATTGTTATCCTAAGTGTGCAGCCTGAATTAGGGTAAGCAAAATTTAAAGGTGATATGTATGTTCTGTATGTATGTATGTACGTACGTATGTATGGTAAACCAGTATTTTATATGAAGTGAAAAAATAAATGTCTGCAAAAAAAGCATATGGACTTTAATATCCCTCATTATTATTATTTTTTTTTTGTGTGTGCTGTAAGTTGGTGCACAAAAAAATTGAATAATAAATAAATACAAAAAGAATGCTGCTCCTCCTAACAAGTTGATTAGAGAAAAGTCTAAAATAGAGTCAATTTAGTTAATAAATGATGAAAGAGATTGTAATCAATTGTGTGAAGGAAAGTTTTGTACTTAAAATACTATATCATCGACAGCAGTATATTGCATACATAATTGAAAGACATGATGTAGCAGTCTTACCAAAACCAGTAAGAGAGAGAGAGAGAGAGAGAGACTTAAAAACCTAAAAAAAAAAAAAAAAAAAAAAAAAACTAAAACTTCCATAGTAATAATTTTATAGTAACCATTTAAGACAATAAAATTATAACTGAACGATGGAATTTGACTTTTCATTCAGTCCGCCATAAAACTGATTACTACGAGGATAAAACACATGGGAAAAATAATAACGTACGAAACCAGTAAAGAAACAAACTAAATTGCATCAAAACTGGAAATCGTAAATACAACTAATAATAATAATAATAATAATAATAATAATAATAACAATAATAATAATAATAATAATAACCATACAGTGATAGCAACTTATATACTAAACCAATAAATAGCTATAAATAACAGATATTAAATAATTAAGTAAACAAATAAATAAATCCATCCATACTTGGGCGACATATTCTAGCGCGTGATTTCCTTCTCAACAGCAAAACATAAGCGGCGTTGTTCCACGGGCGGACCTCACACTCGCGCCTTTTTCACCCGTAACTCAAGAAGCTCCGAACTCTAAACAGGTTGTTGCATTCATCAGGACAATTTTCATTAACTACAAAGATGATTTTTCAAGTTTCATGGGCATTTTTCACACTAATAACATACAATAATCTTTAAATATTCCTTACAATCATGGAAACAATACTGAAAACCCCCCCCAAATAACTTTCAATACAGTCTGCTTTAACTAGTCAAGCTAAGATGCCGAGACATTTAAGGATGCGAACCGTGACTCAAAGCCTCGAGTCAACCGATCACTTCTTACACCAGTGGGTTGTTAAACTACTGTACTGCTCAAGTTTTCTCTACAAGCGCGATAAAATGGGAAGGAAAGAAGGAAGTACATCAGGAAGGAAGTAAATTAGGAAGGGCTGATGGAAGAAAGGAAGGAAGGATGGAAGAAAAAAGGAAGAATGGAAGAAGGGTGGAAAGAAAGAAGGAAGGAAGGAAGGATGGAAGAAAAGAAGGAAAAGTAAAAGAAAGAAAAGACGGAGAAAAGGAAGGCATGACGGAAGCAAGTTGGGAAGAAAGGAAGTTGAGAAAGGAAAGAAGGAAGGATGGAAGGCAAAAAAGAATGACTGTTTACAAGCTATTCTCTTCCTGTGCGGCGGGTAGTTTGAATCCTTACGTCAAATGAACACTGAAGAAGAACAAACAGCAACAGATTCATTGGCCCTAACAACAGTAGACTTAACCATTCTATACTATTTATCCCCACGAAGCGGCAACTCCAAGACTCCCCACCAGACCTCGTATTTCAACACTCCTTGGATTCTCTGCTAGACAAACTTTCCCTGCAATACCTATAACTTTTTAGAGATTATTTTTATACTTAGCCTTCGTAAACAGGACTTTTTTTTTTTTTTCCTAAGACAACTTTTCGTACTGTGCACTCTTATACACACTGGCCATGTCATGTGCCCCTCCATGTACCCCAGTATTTCTAAGTACTCTTTGAAAAAAAAAAAAATAATAAAATAGATAAATAAAATAAATGATAAAAAAAAATGAATAAATAAATCATACACCCAGGCTGACTATCACTGGTTTAGACAACAATCTTTTGGAACAAGACTGAAATTACATTTTTTCCTCTTTTCCATTACTGGTGGAGGTTGACAAGCTGACCAAGAATGGACAGACGGACAGATGAAAACACACACACACACACACACACACACAGACACACACACACACACGCGCGCGCGCGAAAAAAAAAAAAAAAAAGAAAACTGCGTATTGTTGCTCCCAGAAAGTTAAAAGTTCACGAAAACCAAACTGAAGAACCTAAAGCTAATTCTTAACTCGAGCGACTGGCCAGAGCAGTGCTTACTGATGCCTGATGACAAATACACGTTATAGACAACTAGAGAAACTAAACGAATTAAAAGCACATTAGGTAAGGCCGGACACTCACCATCGATGTCTAGATTCAACTCTCTCACTGTTATGGTCGTCTTTTGATAACCTTCATGGCTCTGTAAAAAAATCGTTTGCATTGAGATTAAAATAGAAAAGAGAGACAATAAAGCTATTTTTCCCTACACAAATATTTAAGAGAGTTTACAACACGTCTCAAAAAAAAAATATATGTATTAAAGGAAAATATTGTCTAGCAGAGTAAGGGCGAATAACGTGCTAACCAACCACACAAGCATGGCTACTTTAGTGCAAGAGGCTGCGGCAAAAGAGAGGGGCAAGGGAGGCGCTCCAAGAAGGCATGCAAACACATCTTAAATATTCAGGACAACAGGAGGAAGGCGGGTTGGCAGGTTGCTCAATTCTCAAGCAAGTTGGTGGTGAGCGTGCAGGGCGAGTGAGTCAGTCCCCTTGAGTCCTGGGTGGCGGGAGGACTGCAGGAGGCGAGGGCAAGGCGGGAAGCGGGGCGGCGAAGCGTGTGTTTGTGTCACTGCCTTCCAAGACGCGCCACTCTTACGCGAAAGACAGTGTGAAGATACTTGTGTTGTTTTTACTATAACTCATCGGTAAGTGTCTATTTTGATATATATCTTTAGGAGAGAGTTAAAATATTTAGAATGCGGTATATATGAGAGACAAACAGACAGACAAACATGCTAGGATACTGCATAATGGTAAGTTTTGTTTAGATTGCAGTGACTTACTAACCTAAACAAACCCTAACCTAACCCACCCCGCTGCTAACCAAGAGGGCGGAGCGTAGTGAGGGGAAAAATGCGGCGGTGTCACTGTGTGGGTGGAAATGCCGCTAAGATTAAGGAAAATGAAGCAGTCACGGTGAATTCTGAGCGGGAGAGCTTTGTGTGTATGTGTGTGTGTGTGTGTGTGTTAGTAGTAGTAGTAGTAGTAGTAGTAGTAGAAATACAGTATTTACTATGACAATATCCATGAAGACATCCTGACATTACATTCAACTCACTTATTAGTTTCGTTACGACACACCAACATTAGTTATCAAAGTTAATAACTTGATAAATAAATACATACAACCCTTATAGTAAACTTAGCGTAGTTGAGCCCCTATTCTGAAAACCTTTGCTCTCACCACGACTATTTTCAGAGGCTACAAAGATAATTTGCCGGGTTCTCAAGAGGATTTCTCTTGTAAATGATATATAAATCTTATTAATCTATCACCAAAACCATAAAAAAAAAAAAAAAAACGTAAAAAGTCGCTTTATTTCATCAAGAGGCTTTTGAATGTAATGGAGGTGCGGCGCAGAAGTGTTTCAGAATATGATCCTTAATCCCAGGATCTTTATGTATGGTAATCTGAGCTCACTTTAAGTTAACGGCTGACTTAAGAGAGAGCAGACCATTCCATATCTTGTCTAAGCAGCGGACCTTTTATCATACAATTACGCTGTTGAAACGAGGCAATATCTGGAAGCAAGTAACACACACTATGGCAGACTTGATAGCACACAGCGTCTTGTTTGAACACTTGCACACACTTCTCTGTGATAAACGATATTGCCTCGTATTGATAAACACTCACACTCGTATTCGAAACACTTACGGCTTCTCTCATGACTATTTTCAAAGACTACAGAGATGATCAGTTGGGTTCTCACGATTTAATCTGCTCTGGTGGTGCGAATCCTTATTAAACTATCACTAAACCCATAAGAACACGCTTCAAGGCCTCAATAACTTTCACTCTTCTCCTTTCTCAGTGTTTCTAGTCAGGAGTTGGCGCCATGAACGAGTCTCCGGTCGTTTCTGTCCCTTGCATCTTCCTCTGTGACTCACATTTTTTGCAGTTCTAACGTAATTCCATCCATCCATCTCACTGTCTTCCTTACGATCTTCTTTCCTCATCTGGTTTTCTTTGGCCGCAATAACTTTCACTATAGCCAGTTCACAGTAGTCGAGATGAGACGCCTAAATGTTTGAGGATATGGATCTAAAGGCTATGACTTGTGCTATTAGAATAGAAATAAATGAAAACAAAGATGATCAGTCGGGTTTTCATAGTTATTTTTTCTCGTCACTGGTGCACGACCCATGTTAAGCTATCACTACGCAGAATAATAAAACTACGATTAAAAACAAAAAGACACAGTAGCTTCAACGAATGCCAAGTAACCCAGATAAGCCTAACTCGTTTTCTTTAAAGCTGTGTTCTCTTATTAGGATTATTTTCAGAAGCCGCACATAAACAACCAGACATAAATGATTAACTGGCTTGTGATGAGAGTTCTTATTTCTCTTTAACGGTGCAGAGTTTGTTAAACTATCATCACAATCATGAAAATGCTATTAAAAACACATTAATTTCTACTAAAAGCTTCCAAAAGTAAACGAAACAAAGCACCAAAACTGAACCTAAGTAAACAAAGCCACAAAAGTTCAAGAATACCCATCAGTGTTAAATTATCACTAGAATCACGAAAACATTATCAAAAACCACAGTAACTTCCACTATAGTACAAAAAGCACTGAAACCTAGCCTAACCAAAGCCTAACTAACCAAAACGTACATAACCTAACTTAACCTAACCAAAACCTAAACTATACCCAACCAAAATCTAACTTACCTTAACCTAATCGAACCTAAACAAAGCCCCTAAAAGTTTCGTAATACCTATCAATGTGACCAGAACATTTCCAAGTGGTGTCGTGCCGTCTGATAAGTGTGTGTAGAGAAACTCGCGCTTCCTACCGAGGCTTTCTGAAGAACAAACACTGACTCATCTGTGGAGGCTGGCAATGCTCCCTCCCTCTCTCGCATCATTATCTTCCCAGCTCCAGTCAGTGAGTTAGTTTGTTGACTCTTGTGGCAATGTTCAAATGTTCAGTCTTCCCTTCTTTTTTTCTCAGTTTTAGTTTAGTAGTTTGTTAGTTCGTTTGTGAGTTGGTTAGTTAGTTTTTGAGTTAGTTCGTTAGTTAGTTGGTTAATTGGTTAGTTACTTTGTGAGATGGCCTCTTAGTTACCGAGTCTTTTGGTTAGTCTTTTGTTTCATATGTTAATCTTCAAATGATAATCTTTGTTCACCTTCCAGCTTCAGTTACTTAGCTACCTGTTTAGTTAGTTAGTCCTAGTTTCACATGTTAATGCTCAAATGTTCTTCTCCGTTCATCTTCCAGCTTCACTTAGTTAGTTGTTAGATAGTTAGATGATTTATTCAGCTAGTTAATTAGATAGTTGACTCACATGGTAATATTTATCGCCGTTGATCCCCTTTCAGCCTCAGTTAGTTTATTGACTCATCTGGAAACACTCTCACGCTCATCCCTCTCATCTCCCTGCCTCAGCTAGCTAGTTAAGTGAGTCAAGAAGGGGAATTTCAACGTGATGCAAAATACAAAAGAGTAGAAAATACATAATTATAAGAAGAAAAGAAGCCATGTGTTCTTAAGTCTATCACAGTGTTACTTGCACCCTGATACTGCCTCGTCCCAACAGCCGTAATTCTATGGTGAAAGGTCCGTAGCTTAGACAAGATATGAAATGGTCTGCTCCCGTTTAAGTTAGCAGAGATTAATTGCCTTCCGTTTAATGGTCGCTTATATTACCCTACATAAAGAGCCTCGTCAGGGCCAACACGTCTGCTGTTATGTGTTCTCCCCTCGTGTTCCCTTTGTAGCCTCCCGAACATAAATAATAATAATAATAATAATAAAACATTACTCAGCTCGGCGTAACAAGGAGTGGGATTTCATGAACACAAAGGAACACAAAGGAAAAGACAACCCTTTGGTCATTACATGGCTGTTTGAGCTACACTATTATAAGAAGGGAATGTGGAATTGTAAAGATGAAGGCTAAGCAAACGAGCAGCACTCAGGTTGGGACAGGTTAGGTTAGGTCAGTAATTTCGGTCATCTTTCCTACGTAACCCTATCTGACCTGACCTAACCTAACGTAATCTAGCCTAACCTAATCTCACCTACCCTAAACAGTAATAGTAATGGTGGCAGTAGTAGTAGTAGTAGTAGTAGTAGTAGAAGTAGAAGTAGAAGTAGTAGTAGTAGTAGCAGTAGTAGTAGTAGTTAGTAGTAGTAGTAGCAGTAGAAGTAGTAGTTGTTGTTGTTATAGCAGTAGTACATAATGGAATACAGTGATGCAGCTAACCTAACCTAACCTAACAAAACAAAAGAGCGACAATGGTGCATAAGTAACTTCACGCTTACACTGAGAGAACAAAATGAAATCATGCGAGAGAAGAGCTGAGTGGGCGGACGGGTGGATGTGCGTGCATGCGTGTGAGTGAGTGTGTGTGTATGTGTGTAGGCGGGAGGGAGGGTGCCAGCTATCTCTTCAGTTCCTTATTGTACTCCCAGACGGGGCATGTGCTTAGGAACCCGGTGCCTTTAGTTGGGCATGCCGCGTGCTGGAGAATGCCTTGAGATGCCCTAAGCTGGGAGGGAGGACAAAAACTGCGAGGGAGCGACGGAACTTCAAACAACAGCAGCAACATTTTGAAATATTACTAGGCAGTTTAATTCAACTACACTGACTACAGGATGCGAGAGAGAGAGAGAGAGAGAGAGAGAGAGAGAGAGAGAGAGAGAGAGAGAGAGAGAGAGAGAGAGAGAGAGAGAGAGAGAGAGTATAATCTACGGGTATTTATGTTTATGGTTTAGGTATTATTGTTTATTGGTATGGTAATGGGTTGTGTGTTACGAGGAGCAGTGTGCAGCGTACGTGATGTGAATGCAGGATGAGTGGACAAGAAAACACTGCCTTTACTTAGGAGTTTATTGTTGAGTAATAGTTCCTCTCCTTGTCTGTATGCTGTAAAGTTTCTAATGCTATACTCTTCAATGTAAATCTCTCTCTCTCTCTCTCTCTCTCTCTCTCTCTCTCTCTCTCTCTCTCTCTCTCTCTCTCTCTCTCTCTCTCTTATCTCATTTCTTCGTCTTTCAGTCCTCTTTCTCAAACCCAGACATTTTCTCTCCTCCTTCCCCTTCATTAACACACTTTCTCTTCCTTTTCTCCATAATCTCAACACTCTCTTCTCTCTCTCACTAGGAATATCTCGTAAAACAGTGCTCAGTGTGACTTGTTAGTGCAGTCTTATATAATCTGGTCATTGTAGTCATGGTATTATCTTCAGAGTACATGAGTCTGATGAATGGTTATATTATGAAGTATGAATGTTTGTATTTTGCTTCGCTCCCATCCTACTCTCTTTATCGTGTTGTGGGCGTTATCTGGTGTTTTCATCGTCTAAAGATATTATGTTAGTGGTGAGTGATTCTTTATTACCTCAAACAGTGAATTTTTTGTTGTGTGTGTGTGTGTGTGTGTGTGTGTGTGTGTGTGTGTGTGTGTGTGTGTGTGTGTGTGTGTGGTAATTCGTATCTATCCACTAACTAGCTAACATGTCTATTCATTCGTCTATGTAGATTTTTCGAAGTAGCACGTGTCTATTTAGTAACTAACTTGCTAACTTATTTATCTATTCATCTATTTTGATATCTGTACTAACATTGATTTATTCACTAACTTGCTAACATGTTTATTTATTCATTTATCTGTATAGATTTTTTGTACTAACATTTACCTATTCGCTAACGAGCTAACTAACATATTTAATTGTTTATGTGGACTTCTGTAGTAAGATTTATTAATACTTGCTAACTTGCTAACATATTTATTTGATTTATTCATCATTTGATTTTTTAGATGTGCGATTTTCATAATTTTTTTCTTTTATTTCTCAGTACATGGCAGATTTCATTATGTTCTTCACTATGAAATGAGTAGGAATTTTACATGTCTTTGTAAGCAGAGAGAAAAGGATGCTATGGAATGTAAATGTGTGTGTGTGTGTGTGTGTGTGTGTTTAGACAGATGCCCTTATACAACGCTTGAAAAGTCAACACGAACAGTACTATGAAGAATTTTTCCTGCGCATCACTCCCGCCACTCCCTCCTATCTATATTTACAAACATAGACGAATTAGCTCAACTTGACTAATCTCAACACTCACTCCAAACTTTACTTGGCGCCTAATCTTGATGACATGTTTGCACTGGTGCCCTAACAGACCCCTCCCTCACTGCACCACTGTACTCCTTACCGCGCCGCTGCCACCGCGATGTTGGCTGCGAGATGGGTGGTGGTGATGCTGGTGGTAGTGATGGTGGTGGAGGTGGTGCTGGGGTCGGAGGCGCAGAGGGAGGCGGCGGAGAGAGGACGCAGAAGAGGAAACCGAAGGAGATTGAGAATTGAAAGTTGCACGAGAGTCGAGGCATTCAAGAAGAAGCTGAAAGGGTGAGTATTAGTGTGTGTGTGTGTGTGTGTGTGTTTTGTCTCGTGGTTCTCTTATCATCTAACCGTCCTCCGACTCGTGTCAAATTAAATGCAAACGCAGTACACACACACACACACACACACACACACACACACACACACACACACACACACACACACACACACAGTCATCTATCAGTCTCGTCTCCAGGATCAAACATGACACTGAAATGAGACCCTTTGGTGTTCCCTCGGTCGGTCACAGCTCGTACAGTCCAGCATCTCAACACCTTCATCAGACGCTCCCAGAACACTTAACAGCCGCGCACTTCACGTTCACCCCCCAAAGAGAGAGAGAGAGAGAGAGAGAGAGAGAGAGAGAGAGAGAGAGAGAGAGAGAGAGAGAGAGAGAGAGAGAGAGAGAGAGAGAGAGGGGGGGGGGGAGGGGGACACGCGAAACAAATCATCAGGGCACACTTAATGTCTTTATACTTTCCCTTGTGGACTTTTAGCGTTACTTTCTGTCACGTAGTCTGTTTAGGTTAAGTTACATTTGGTTAGCTTAGGTTCGTCTAGGTTGTGCTGGGTAAGGTAAGTTAGATGAGGTGATGTTAGGTAAAGTTTGGTAATGTGAGGTGAGATTAAGTGGTTGTGTAAGATTAGGTTACGTTAGGTTTGATTACACAAGGTGAGTTAAGCAAGTTTCATCAAGGTGAAAAAATGTGATGAGTTGAGTAAGGATAAGTTAAGTTAGCTTGATGTACGAACAAACATTCCATCACTGGCTTTCATAAGACGAGCCTAACCTAACCTAATCATATGTCGTTCTACTTTACCTCTCCTAACCTAACCTTACATCACTAATCCTTATCTAACCTAACCTAACACAATCTTTCCAAACCCCACCAAACCTAGCCTCACGTAGCCTACCCAAACCTAACCAAACTTATCCTACCTTATCTCACCACATCTCACCATACCTTACCTAACCTAACCCAATCTAACCAAACCCCATCAATCCTAGCCTCACGTAGCCTACCCAAACCTAACCAATCTTCACCCTACCCTACCCTACCCTACCTCACCACACCTTACCTTACTGTACCGCACCGTACCTAACCAAATCTGACCAAACTTCACCCTACCCTACCTCACCACACCACACCACAACACACCACACCTATCCTACGCAAATCTAACCAAGCCGAGGCAATCAGAATAATCTTGATGAAAGGGAACATTTGGCGCCATCACATAGTCTTGAACACAACGCCCCGGACGGCCATCAGCCCCGCCAGACGCCGCCGCCCGACACTTCCCTTTGGCGAGACGCAGACCAGACGCACAAGCCCTAGCCGGTGTTATTGATGGTCTTGGGCCGCGCGACACTGTCTAAGAGCTCGCTGGCAAGTGTCTGGTCAGCGCAGGAACACAGAGGGGACGTGTCGGAACAGTCTGCGGGCTCGTGCTGGTGAGAGGAATAAATGGACGCTCTTCCTCGCTATCTGACGCGACGTTCTGGCGGCTGTGCTTGTTCCCAGACGCTCAGACTTGTTTTTTTGAGCTTTTGTGTTGTTTTGGAGATTAAGATTGATTTTTTTGGGGGGATTTGGACTTGTAGCGAACTGTAGACCTGTGTGCTTGTTTCCCAGATGTTCAGACTTTTTTTTGGGGGGGTTTTATCATTGTTTTGGGAAATTAGGCTTGGTTTATGGGTGAATTTAGACTTGTGGTGGAACTTTAGACTCAGACGCTCACTTTATTTATTTATTTGCTTATTTATTTAGCATTTATGATTGTTTTGGGGAATTTGGGTTGGTTTTGGTGGAATCTGAACTTGTGGGTTCTTTTCTATCGGGACTACAGACTTGTGTTCCTGTTTCCCAGACGCTCAGGCTTTGGTTTTCGGACTATCAAGATTGTTTTTCTCGTGAATTCGGTTTAATTTTTTTTTCCCCAGGAATTTTGACTTGTAGGATTATTTCAACGGAACTGTGGATTTGTATGTTTGTTTTACTGGGCTTTTAAGATAATAATTATTTTTTTTTTTCGTAAATCTGTCTTGCTTTTTTGAGGGAATTTTGACCGGTAACCTTGTTTTAACGGGGTTGTGGGTTTGTTATTTTTCTGGGCAGTTTGACTTTCCTTTGATCATTTAAGATATTTTTTCTTTGTGAATTTGACTTATTTTCCATTCGAGAATCTGGGGAAAAGAATATAAGGATGAGGGAAGAGGAAAAGTGAGAGGAAGAAGGAAAATGAGAAATGGGGGGGAGGAAAGGGAAGTGAGAGGAAAAAAAAAGGGAAATAAGAAGTGAGGGGGAGGAAAGAGAAGTGAGAGGAAGAAGGAAAATGAGAAATGAGGGGGAGGAAAGAGAAGGGAAATAAGAAGTGAGGGGGAGGAAAGAGAAGTGAGAGGAAGAAGGAAAATGAGAAATGAGAGGGAGGAAAGAGAAGTGAGAGGAAGAAGGAAAATGGAAGATGGAGGTGAAGAAATGTACAAATGAAGAGAGGGCAAAGAAAAGGAAAAATAAGATAACGAACGACTTATAGGCTTGTTATAGCTTAACTGTTCACTTATTCTTCGATTGTTTGGCCTTTTCTATGGAAGTTTGGTCTCTGTCGTAAATCTGGGTTGGTCTTTTCGGAATTCAGGCTTTCTTTCTCTCATTTTAATTGTGGTATTGTTTCTCGGACACTTCTCGGAAATTTGGACTCGATAGTCTGAAATCTGGGTTTACTTCTCGGAATCTGAGCCTAATTTGATGAGATACGATGGTGCAGGAAGGAGTGAGAGAAGAGTGGGAGGAAGAAGAGTGGGAGGCGGAGGAGGAGGGGGTGGTAAATGGCTCGCCGGAGTGTCATGGTGAACTTATAAGGGCACAGAAGAGTCACGTCTGCTCGCTTCACTTCTAAGGACTCACCCTGGCTTCACTTTTATGATCCAACACGCCCCCCCCCCTGCCTGCCTCTCCCACCCCTCATCTTCCTCCCAGCCCCAATCTCTCCCTCCTTACTTCCTTCTTCCTTCAAGTCTTCTTCCCCTGCAACTCCTAGCTCTTCTCGCTTTTCTTCCTTCTTTCCTTCAGTTTTCCTCCTGTTAGCATCTTCCTTCTTTCCTTCCTTTAGTGTTCCTCCTTCCTCCTAGCCCCTCTCAGCCCTTCTTTCCTTCCTACCTCCCTTCCTTCCTTCAGCTTTCCTCTTGTCAGCCCCTTCCTTCCTTCAGTCTTGTTCTCTTCTCCTCTTCCTTCCTTCCTTCTTCCGTCAGTCTTCCTCCTGCTAGCCGTTTCATTCTTCCTTCCTTCTTTCCTTCCTTCAGTCTCCTCTTCTCTTCCTTCCAGTCCCTTACTTTACTCCCTCTCTTCTATTCCTCCTCCTTTCTGTCTCTCGCTTCCTCTTACTTCCTTCAACCTCCTCCTACTCTTCCTTCTCCTCCTTCTTCAGCCAAGCCTTATCCGGCTGTCCTTGTACGTGGCAGCGCAGGGTTCAGTCAAAGCCAAAGAAGGGCGTCCCGATGATCGGCGCCCTACCAGACAACCATCACCATCACCATCACCACCACTACCACCACCACCACCACCAGAACCAACATCTTCCTCACTCAGCACATCAGTACTTCTTCACGCATCTCCTCCCGCCTCGCTTCACGACTGCTACATCCTTACGGTTAGGAAGAAGCAGTAATGGTCGTAGAAGTAGCAGTTGAAGTAGTAGTAGAAGAGGAACGACAACAGCAATAACAATCAAAGCAGCATCAGCAGCGTCAACAACAAAAACAAGAACAACAATAACAACAGCAATTAAAGCAACAACAGCAAAATCGGCAACAGCAACAACAACAACAACAACAAGACGAGAAGGAAGAGGAATAAGAAGAAGAAGGAGAAAAAAGAAAAAGAAGAAAGAGATAATGAATGAATGAAAGAAAAAACAAATGAATGAAAGAAAGAAAAAAAAAACGTTAACAAAGAACATATACTGATAGAGAGAGAAAAAAAAAAAAAACACATTGAAGACTGTATCACATGAGAAAAAAAAAAAATGTTGAGAGATAACAAAAAACAAAACAAAAACACAAGAACACAAGAACATTGACAAGATTACTAGACTGCACAAGATCACACAAAGCAAGTCCCGATACAAAGACATAGAGATGAAACACACGAATCCTAATATTTCTCCCCATCCAGTGACCACCATGGCCTCACCTACAGCTTGATATAATTGTGTGGTGCAAATTTAGAGAAGAGACAGAAAAATAAAACATTAGTGGTAACTGAAGTGATAGATCTTTACTTTTTAATTTCTGTATCTATTTTTTTTTTTATCTTGTGCCGTCGAGAGAGAGAGAGAGAGAGAGAGAGAGAGAGAGAGAGAGAGAGAGAGAGAGAGAGAGAGAGAGAGAGAGAGAGAGAGAGAGAGAGAGAGAGAGAGAGAGTTTGACACGCATTTTGACGTTCATTAACCAGTCTATTCACCTGCCTTTGTTCTCTCTCTCTCTCTCTCTCTCTCTCTCTCTCTCTCTCTCTCTCTCTCTCTCTCTCTCTCTCTCTCTCCTAATTAAAACGTAATCTCTAATCTCCCATAAAGTAATCTGATTTATTTCTGTCCGTCAAGTCCCAAAAGAGAAAGGTTATGATTGGGCCATTTATCACCTGTACAGATCCCACTGATTGCTGTAGTGGTGGTAGTGGTAGTGGTGGTGATGGTGGAGGTAGTAGTAATAGTAGTAGTAGTAGTAGTAGCAGAAAGACGAATAATAATAATAATAATAATAATAATGATAATAATAATAATAATAATTAGTAGTAGTAGTAGTAGTAGTAGTAGTAGTAAGGTACATGTGGGTACATACTTTCGTTGAATAAAAAAAAAGTTAACGGAAATTTATTGTTTTTCACATCTTACAGAAGAATACGCGAAAAGTTATAACATTAAATTGCTTGCAACACAAAAGTACAACAACAAGAACAACAACAACAACAACAACATTAACTTCTACTACAACTACTACTACAAGTAACGCTACAAACTTGGAACTGCTTATATTTTGATAGCAAAGTAAAAAAAAAAAAAAAAGATTACAAAACATGCCATTAATTTTCACTATCGCACTGTATTGAATACCGCAAACAAAGAGAACGAGAAGAGAGAGAGAGAGAAAAAAAAAAAAAACACCCACACACATTCACCCAGCCACCCACACTCCCACCCACCAATCCACACTCCCATCCACCTATCCACCCACCCTACCAACACACACACACATCTGCGGTCAATCAGCGGTGAAGTTCAAAAGTTCTCGCCTCACTTCATTCTCTTCCCTTGCCCCGCGCAGGCCGCGTCAGGTGAAATTTCCATAGAAAACGAGAATACACATCAGATAGCAGGGCCCGGAATTAGCGCCCGATGTTTCGAGGCACCGAGAAGGACGAGATGGTGGTGGTGGTGGTGGTGGTGGTGGTGGTGGAAATAGGTGGGATGTGGAAAAAAAAAAAAGTGAAAGATTAAGTTAAGAAGGAAGAAGGAAACTCAAAGGACAAAGAAATGGAAGAGAAGAGAAGGAGGAGGAGGTGGAAAAGGAGGAGGAGCTGGAAGAGGAGGAAAGGAATGGAGAAGGATGCGATTTAAAGGAAGAATACAAGTGAGAAAATAAGTTGAGGAGGAGAAAGGAAATTAGCAGAAGGACGAAGAGGAGGGAGAGATGGAAGAGAAGGAGGAGTTGGAAGAGGACGGAGAAGGAGATGGAAAAAAAAAATAAGAATTAGGAGCAAGAAAAAAATATTGAGAATGTTTACGAAGAGGAAGGAAACTAGACGGAAGAATAGGAAAAGAAGGAAAAGGAGGAAGAGAGAGAGAGAGAGAGAGAGAGAGAGAGAGAGAGAGGAGAGAGAGAGAGAGAGAGAGAGAGAGAGAGAGAGAGAGAGAGAGAGAACGTTACGATATGGAATGAGAAAGATAACGAGAAAGCTGAGCAAGAGGGAACCTAAAAGAACAAAGAGAGTGAGAAGAGGAGGAGGAAGAGGAGGAGGAAGAAAAAGTCGATACTGCGAATAAGAAACTAACAAAAAAAAAAAAAAAAAAAAAAAATCAGATAGAAAAAAGAAAAGAGAAAAAAAAAGAATAAAAGGGAGAAATGCAGAAAAGAAGAATGAAAGTTTTAATATCAGCCCACACACACCTGGCGATCCGATAAGTTGTGTTTCAGCACCGCAGACTTCTACGGCTCTACAAAGGAACACAAAGAAAGATGAAGCAGCAGCAGACCTTTTGGGCCCTGACGAGAGTTTAAGACAAAACACTTTCTGGTCTAAAGTAAGAGACTCTTGTTGTTGTTGTTTGATGTTCAAGAGCTTACGAATACAAACAAACAAATATACATACATACATACATACATACATACAGGCAGACAGGCAGTCACAAAGACGAAAAGAAAGAAAGAAAAAACTAATTAAATGTCATGTTGTAAGAAAGTGTGGAGGAGGAGAGAGAGAGGAGAAAGAGGAGAAGGTGAAAAATTAGAAGCTGAGAGAATGAAGAGAGCTATGAGTAACCATAATGAGAACAAAGCACATTAGAAAGAGGAGGAGGAGAATGTGTAGAAAAAAGCGAAGAAGAAGAAGAACAACAACATGGAGAAAAAAAAAAGATCAAGAAGAAGAAAAAGAAGAAGAACAACAACAACAACAACAACAACAACAACAACAACAAAGAAAAAGAAGAAGAGGAGAAAGAAGAGGAACATAAGAAAATAAGGGGAACCAGCAAGAAGCCATGAGGCCTACACTTGCCAGTCCCTGTAAGGAAGAGCAGAAGGAAGAGGAGGAGGAGGAACAGAAGAAGAAAAGGAACAACAAAGCAAGAACAAGACGACAAAAACGAGGAAGAGGAGGAGGAGAAGAAAAAAAGAAAAAAAGAAGACAGGAGTTGAGAGAGAGAGAGAGAGAGAGAGAGAGAGAGAGAGAGAGAGAGAGAGAGAGAGAGAGAGAGAGAGAGAGAGAGAGAGAAAACAGCTAGGCACAACACTCCTTCCCCTCCCCCCATTCATCCCCACTAGCTGACTAACAAGGCAATGCTGGGGAGGGGGAGCTACTCGGAGGGGAGGTGAGTGAGGGTTGAGGGTGATATACCTGTCCTAATACGTACAGTTCGTCCTCACGGCGCCAATTACCTGCGTGGTCTGAGGGCTCAGGTGTGGTGTGTTGTGGTGTTGGGGGGGTAGAAGTAGTTATTGTACGTATTTATGCTATTATCGTACTTCCCTTCATTTGTCTTGTCTTCTCTTTCTTTTTCTCTTTTCTCTCTCTCTCTCTCTCTCTCTCTCTCTCTCTCTCTCTCTCTCTCTCTCTCTCTCTCTCTCTCTCTCTAAGTAAATAAATCATGTGTGCATTATAAGAATTTATAACGATTTTTTTTTATTGTACACACTGTCGGAATAAAAAGTTTGTAACACTGTAATTTATTGTGCAGTAAAGTTAACAAAATTGCAAGTTTTAGTGAGTAACAAACAGAAGGTACAATTTGAAGGCACAGAGTGTAGTGAATAGAAAGACTGAGAATTATTTCTTATTTCTTATGCGTGAAGACGGATGTGTGTAGTGAGTGTTAAGATAATGGTGTAATTGATGGGACAGTGTATTCAGATGTGCAAGGTGAATTAATTAATGAAGACGTTTCTTTATGTCTACCTGGTGCTAATTAGCGGCAGTATTGCGAGGGATGCACACACACACATACAAACACACGTGCATTTTTATAGAAGTGAAAAATAATAATATGAAACAACGTAATAATAAACACGTTAATTAACATATTAAGTACAGTAAAAGTAGTAGCTATAACAAACAACAACAACAACAACAACACAAACCACCACTACCACCACCATCACCACCACCTCTAACAACAGCCACCCAAACCACCACCACCACCACCACTACCACCACCACCACCAACAACAACAACAACAACAAACAAATATTGACGAATCACCGTGCAGACAATAGCCATTTTCTCCACGCCAGAACACAATGCAGAGCTGTGCGAGTCCATTAGATTCAAGACGCCCTCAAGGATTCAATAACACTGGTAGCGTGGCGTGCACCTCCGCCAATACAAGTCTCTTATACAAAGGGATCGAATTCTCAAACATTCCGGCATCTTATCTCAACTGGTTCTAAAATACTCTAGTTGAAGTTAAGGATTTCAAGAGTGTTCTCAAGATTCCTGGGATAGCTGAACATGCTCCAAGGAAAGTAGTTACGTTATTCAATAGTGTTTTTATGATCGCAAGACAACTTAACCCGGCTTTAGTGGGAGTTCAAAATTTTCAAGGGTGCTTTCGGGATTCTAGTGACAGTTTAACAGGGTCTGGTGGGAGTCGTGAGGTTTTTAGTCGTGTTTTCATGATTATTAGAGGTCATTTTACGGGGTTTAGTGGGTGTTAAAAGTTTTCAAGTGTGTTTTCAAGGTTCCTGGGATAGTTTAACAGGATGCGGTGGAAGTAGTTACGTTTTTAGTGGTGTTTATGTGATTATTTGAGGTCATTTTACGGGATCTAGTAGAAGTAATGAGGTCTTCCAAGGATGTCTTCGTGATTCTTGGAGATAATTCAACAAGCTCTGGCGGAAGTTAGTTTTCAAGGATGCTTTAAAGATTGAAGTTATAAGAGTTTTGAGGATGTTTTGCATGGATCTTGTGATAGTTGAGCAGACTCTAGTAAACATTTTTAACGTTTACAAAGGTGCTTTTACAATTTTAGTGATTGTTGAACAGGATCTAGAGAAGATTAAATACCCAAGGGTGTCTTCATTATTCTGGATATAATTCAACGGGCTTTACTGAGTCTGACAATCTCTAGTAGAAGATAAAGTTTTCAAAGAGGTTTTGCATAATTGTGGTGATAATTAAGGGAACTCTAGTGGAAATAATTCAGTTTATCAAGGATGTTTTCATGATCCTAGAGATAGTTAAGAGTTTAGTGGACTTAAGAACAAGTTAAGTTTTCAAGAGTGTTTTCTTGATTCCACTGATAACTGAATAACGATTTTGCACTATCAAAGGAAAAACACTTATCAGAACCTGACTAATCATCTCATTACCCTTTGAAAATAGTCCTTATGAGAGTCCACAGTGCTTGATAACACGGCCTCGGCAGCTGACAAGGAGGGAGAGGGCGCTGGTAGGAAAGAGTATTGATACAGATGAGTATTAGTCAGTACCAGGCCCCGAGGAAGTTGGGTATATGCAGCACTTCAAAAATTGTACTTGTGTGTGTGTGTGTGTGTGTGTGTGTGTGTGTGTGTGTGTGTGTGTGTGTGTGTGTGTGTGTGTGTGTGTGTGTGTGTGTGTGTGTGTGTGTGTGTGTGCATGCGTGCGTCAGCTTAAAAGGAACATAAATACACTTATCTCACGCTGTCTCACTCATGCATCATACTAAACCCAGCTCGTGGCCTTTTAATTGCTAAACAGTGAGTCAGACACCCAGCTCTCTCTCTCTCTCTCTCTCTCTCTCTCTCTCTCTCTCTCTCTCTCTCTCTCTCTCTCTCTCTCACACACACACACACACACACACACACGTCTAGCGCATCGCCGTAGCATCCCTCCCACCCTCCTCTTATCTCCTCCTCCTCCTCCTCCTCTTGTAGTACTTCCTCGCGTCTGCCTGGTCCGCCTCTTGCCTCACTAGCCACTGGCCTCACTACACTAGCCCTACCAGTCGCGTGGTGGCCCTAGCTAGTGTGTGTGCGCGGCCGCGGCTCCTCAACCTCCACCCCTGGGCAGACTCGACCCTTCCCTCCCACTCCTCAGTAAGCGCCGTGACTCGCCCCTCGTGTCTGCTGTGCCGGCGTGCGTGCGACTTTCGATCACTGTGACTTTAATTGTTTGTGTACGAAGCTAGATGGTATTTGTACATGAAGGTAGATGGGGGTAATAATGTTGATATTTCTGGGTTCATAATACCGTGCCCCTCTGCCGTGTGCGCATGGTTAGATTATTATAATTTCGATACGTGTGGCTGTGTATTGTCATGTCATCTGTTGTGCTTCTGTGCCGTGATGTATTGCGACACTTGATCATGGTAAATTTATCGTACATTTTCCATTGACTGGTTAGCGTTTGTTGTTTTTTTCTTCTATGGCTTAAGTTTATGAAAATTATATAAAAATTTGTATTGGTGTGCCTATAAGAGAAAATTTAAGTATAGCTTTGAATTTCTGTATCTGAACGTTTCTCAGGTTTTTGTTCTTTTAAAGCTTCATATTTTATTTTCCATCTTTTTCGTCACACTTTTTTTTTTTTTCAGCGCTTTCATCAAGTATACGTCATTTGTGTGTATTTGTTTAGAAGCTTATATACGTAAAGCATGAATAACGAACTGATATACACACGTCGATTCACGTATACATAACTACTGCACTTGGCGACTTAATACATTTTCCATTATGACATCTTGGGAATACAATTTCTTCCCATTTCTTTTTTCTGAGGTGTACACGTTTTCTTTGATAAATTAACTGTAGAACACGAAATTAAAACACTTATCTTAGGCAGGTATTTTGAATTTGGAACAGGTATTTCCACTTCATTAATAATACTGACAAACAGCACACCTTGCCTAAAATAACGAAGTATAAGGTGCCTAAAATAATCAAGTTCTAACTCTTTACATAAATTCTAAACACAACAAGCCTAAAATAATCAAGTTCCGAGGCGTTATACAAATCATTAATAAAACAAACCTAAAAATAAATAAGTTACAAGCAAATGAATGATAAAACACACACACACACACACACACACACACACACACTCACACAAAGAGAATAAAGAAGTTTCAACCAGTTTTATAGATCGTAAAATAAAGACATTCCAAGCAGTAACATAAATCATACACACAACGGGCCTAAAATATTTCGCTCCAGATCACAATAAAAATACTGAGGTGTAATAATGAAAGGAAGCCGCGTTCATGTACCAAGATTTATTTGCGTGTTTCTTCATGTAAACGCCTCTTAAGATGAATGCAGACTTGAGGTTTGTAAAGCGAGACGCAAGGATGTAATTAATTGTTATATAGTGTTACCGTTCCGCGTTCTTGAACCCGGCTAAGATTACATCACCAGAGAGAGAGAGAGAGAGAGAGAGAGAGAGAGAGAGAGAGAGAGAGAGAGAGAGAGAGAGAGAGAGAGAGAGAGAGAGAGCAAAAACGCAATGAGGGTGAAATGACTGCGATAAGAAATAATCATCTGCTGCACACACACACACACACACACACACACACACACACACACACACACACACACACACAAACACACAAACCATAAAAAAATAAAACTGTGTACTCTTGAACAATAAACATGCACAACACAGCTGCAAGAGAGAGAGAGAGAGAGAGAGAGAGAGAGAGAGAGAGAGAGAGAGAGAGAGAGAGAGAGAGAGAGAGAGAGAGAGATTAAAGATAGCAAATTAGCGAAAGAAAAGGAAAATTAAGGTTTGGAGAGTACATTACCGCAGAGAGAGAGAGAGAGAGAGAGAGAGAGAGAGAGAGAGAGAGAGAGAGAGAGAGAGAGAGAGAATGGGGAATACAACACCGCATCATCTGCCTTCATTAAAACAGCAAGTACTTCATCCACATACTCATCACAGTTATCAGTGGAGGCCCCAGGAATCGTGACCGCCCCCTTGAGAACGCCGCGCTTTTTGCCAATGCGGTTAAGGTTAGAATTATTGTCCGCATGTCTGTCTGCTTTGTACCGTCTGGTGGCCTTGCTCCATGCTCGCTGCTGGGGGTTGTGTGTGTGTGTGTGTGTGTGTGTGTGTGTGTGTGTGTGTGTGTGTGTGTGTGTGTGTGTGTGTGTGTGTGTGTGTAGTGGGGAAGGGAGAAAGGAAGGAGGCAAGGAAAGGAAAAGGAGGAAGAAGAGTGGGAAAGGGTGTATGTGGTAGGGGAAGGAAGAAGGCAAGGAAAGGAGGGAAGAAAAGGACGAAGAAGAGGGGAGAAGGGAGGGAAGGAGGAAGGAGTGAGGGGAGGTGAAGGAAGGAAGAAAGGAAGGAAGGAAAACAAAAAAAGAGGAAGAAATGAAAGATGGGAACGGAGAAAGGGAGGAAGGAAGGAAGGAAGGAAGGGAGGAGGAAGAGGAAGGAGGCTGATGAAGGAAAAAAGGAAGGAAGGAAGGAAGGAAGGAAGGAAAGGAAAGGAGAGAGAGAGAGAGAGAGAGAGAGAGAGAGAGAGAGAGAGAGAGAGAGAGAGAGAGAGAGAGAGAGAGAGAGAGAAACACGATAAAGAAAACAAACATAACCAAACCAAACCACACAACACAACACAACACCGTAATGGACAAACAAAGACGAAGATAGATAGACACACACACACACACACACACACACACACACACACACACACACACACACACACACACACACACACATCATCCAGACAGCAACATTGATACCCCGTGATAGGAGACAGGGGATGAGATGGGAAGCTGGAAGGGACACGGGGAGGGGACGGGGAGGCCGAACCTTCAGACGCTATCTCTCAGCGGACCAGATTCCCTTAATGGATCACAGCATCACAAGATTACCTTATACAGACGAGACCACGACTATAAAGGGAAGTGAAACAGAGAGAGAGAGAGAGAGAGAGAGAGAGAGAGAGAGAGAGAGAGAGAGAGAGAGAGAGAGAGAGAGAGAGAGAGAGATTCGTTCATTTATACATACATACAAACAAACAAGGAAGACAAACACGGTGGACAACAAAGAATACGTGAATAGCTCCGATAAACAAACAAATGCACAGTTACCAAGGGCAAAACAGACTCCAATCCTTTATATAAATGATCCAAATATAATTAAGACAATCCAATCCTACTAATATGAACCGATTCTATTCTTCCTCTCGTATCTCGCACGTGTAGTCACCGCATAAAGATGTTCAGATGTTTGTTATATTGTAGTCATGTTCTTGTCCCAATATTTCGTGTTGGTTTTCTAGTTAGAATCTTCGCTCTTTCATCCCGCTCACTGGTAAACTCAGGAATTCTCTACCTGTTTGTTTTTTCCCTTTTCCTACGACTTAAATAGGTTTTAAAAGGGAGTTATTAAGACACCTATGGCACTGAATTAGGTAACGTTTTTTTTTTATTCTTCCCCTTAATTTTTTTTTCAGTGGTATTATGGGAATTCCTTTTTTCCTCGTTTTTTTTGTTTGTTTGTTAATTTCGTGCCGTTAGTCGGACTTTTTTGCACGGAAATAAAGTAAATAAAAAAAAAATAAATAAAAAAAACCGTATATATACAATTGTTGTTCGTAAATCACCTTTAAAAAGTAAACATTTCAAAAGAAAGTAAAAAAAATTCTCTCTCTCTCTCTCTCTCTCTCTCTCTCTCTCTCTCTCTCTCTCTCTCTCTCTCTCTCTCTCTCTCTCTCGCAATGATTCTATGTAGATAACTTTGAATGAGAATATATTTTACTTGAACAATATAAGAAGTTCCCATTTCTCTCTCTCTCTCTCGCTCTCTCCCCCTCTGATCAGATTGCTCGGTATAGATTCCCTTCAGCCCTCAAAATGTCCAGGACGAGGCGGGAGATAAGGCAGGGCATGACAGGGAGGGAGGGAGGGGCAGATGGTGATAACCTGGAGGGAAAAATGAGAGAAAAAAAGAGAGGGAGAAAATATCTTTATAGCAGCGAGAAAAAAAAAAAAAAGGAGAGAAAAGAAAGTAGTGGTAGGCGTAATCTTGCGGTAATATCTTGTTTGGTTAGTTTCTGCTGGCCCCTTCCTGCCTTCATTTTACCGGCTTGTTATCGCGTTATCGTGCGCTCTCTCTCTCTCTCTCTCTCTCTCTCTCTCTCTCTCTCTCTCTCTCTCTCTCTCTCTCATATAAGGACTTCGATCTCTGACGCAGCAGGAGGGAGGAAGGGAGATAAAAAATAGTAAGGAAAGAAGGAAGGAAGGAAGGAAGAGAAGAAAGAACGAAAGAGAAAGAGAGTCTGGGGGCCGGGAGGGAGAAGGGCTGATGAGGGAGAGGGAAGGAAGGAGGAAGCAGAGGGAGGGGAGGAGAGGCTGAAGGTATGTAGGGAGGGAGAGGGAAGGAAGCAAGGGGAGGGGAGGAGGGAGGGAGAACGAGGGTGAGGATGGGGGAGGTGATTATAAATTTCTGAAGGGTGATTCATGGGTGTAGGCGAGTTATGGTAGCGGGGATGAGGGAGGAGGGGGAAGAGGAAGTATAAGGACGCCAGGGGTGATAGAATGTTGGCTGTGAAGGATGAACGCTGGTGATTGGTCATGCGTCACAGAACAACATACGAGTCTAAAGAAACTACAATATTGAAGCCTAAGAAATTACAGTACGGAAATCTAAAGGAATTTGCCTTTCCAGTACAGAAGTGTAAAGAAATTAACGCTTTTCAATGTCTATCTGTCTATCTATATATGTCAGGTTGCTAATCCCATACGGGGTGGGCCAGACAAAACACCAGCCACTCATACACACATCATTGACACTCCTAACTCTGTCGTCCCCTGGTGGAAAGGAAGTCTTCTGGATCACCTCTCTATGCTACACTATAGAGATTAAAAAAATAGATTAATGTAGAAGGCAAAAGAAATTACAGTATAGAAATAAGAAGAAATCACTATATAAAAAGTTGATAAATTAATCCTTTTCCAGCTTCACTAAACCATTTGTTATTTGCCAGAAAAGATTAAGCAGATCAATAAAAGTAGTGGATTCTTTAACGCCATTGCAACTAATATTCTTAATCCGATTTTATGATGGTGTCTGGAACAAGATTAAACCGATGTTGTGGTGCTGGAAGCGTTAATGAATGGCAAGCAAGTTTTATTCAAGACGTGCATTCAAAAAAAAAAAAAAAAAACCTGAGCGACTCGTTTTCACAAATGCGCAATAGTAGAAAAAAAAAAATGCATGTAGGTAGAGGAAATAATTTATAGAAAGCAATTTTATGGTTGAAAATATAAGGACAATGAGGCAAGTCCACGAGCCGAGTTGTGAAGTTAGGCTACGTCCGTTTTCATGCAGTGATGTCAATTTTCGGAGTGCCAAGCCGTTTCCGAAACTGAATTGGCTAACTTTTTCTCTTTATTCTTTCCTTGACTTTATAATAATTAAATATACGTCCTTGGCCAATCACCTTGACTCGTAAGAATAAAAAGAAGTTTGATGGAAATTTTGGGAGAAGATGACAGCCAAAACATTCTCACAACACTACAGTCTTGTCAGATAAACTTACCGAAATCTTAATGAAATAAATACCTACTCATTACTACTATTCCTGGTGGATGGGTGTACTACTACAGACCTGGAGGCACGGCGGTTGGGTGTTTGGGTGAAGAACCATATTCTGAAACGTCATTGTACCGCACCCACATTAGCTTAAGTCTCTTGTTTAAGTTACACGATATTCTAAGGGTGTTTTTATGGTTCTAGTGACATATTAACAAAATCTTTACATTATTAATAGGAGAAACACCCTTAAGAACCCGGCTAATCACCTCTGTGGCCTTCGAAAATAGTTGTGGTGAGAAAAGAGCTTTTCAGAATACGGGCAAAAGTACGACGACTACCTCTCTGTGCTTACGATACAACTGGGAGAGGCAGACTCCCGACGATCTTGGAAACTCTGAACCCTGAACATCAAACACTGGGGCTTCAAATCCTGTGTCGACCTCTCGTTATGTTTCGAACACTTCAACGTTGCACTCCATATTATTCTTTCTTATTTGTTTGTTTGTCTCTTCGTTTGTTTGTTTGTTCTTTCTTTTAACGATAAATGGTTCAATGGCTATTTCATGTTATGGGTGAATTACCCTGTAATATTTTATACGTAATTACAGAACTGTTGTTTTCCTCAGGACAGTAAATCTCTCTCTCTCTCTCTCTCTCTCTCTCTCTCTCTCTCTCTCTCTCTCTCTCTCTCTCTCTCTCTCTCTCTCTCTCTCTCTCTCATACGTACAAGCTACTCACTCCATGCTTGTTCCACATATATCAGTCCAGTGATCTCCCCCTCCTCCTCCTCTTCTTCTTCCTCCTTCTCTAACAAAAGAATAGAACTACTATTTCCATACCATCAAAGCAGTCATTATATTCTTCTACACCTTACCCTCCACCCCCCTCTCTCTCTCTCTGGCACTCAATAAAAGGTTCAAGTGCTCAAGAGTTCGTGAATGAAATTTGAGCCCCCTTGTGTTCTTCATAAATAAGCTTCAATCATTATTACTCTTTATTATTCCTGTGCCTGAGGGAAGGAGAGGAGGAGGAGGAGGAGGAGGAGGAGGAGGAGGAGGAGGAAGAGGAGGAGTAGAAATCGTGGGTGGGGTTCTGGTGGGGTGGTTACATCCTGTCTTCTCTTCTTCCTCCTCTTCTTCCTCTTCTTCCTTACTTCCTTTTTCTCCTTTATTTTTCCCTCAAGCACACTCCTTTATTTATTTTTTTCTTTTTTCTCACTGTCTCTTCTTTCTTCTTGTTTTAGTTCCTTCTGTTCTTCTTGTTCTTGTTTTTCCTGTTGTTGTTGTTGTTGTTGTTGTTGTTGTTGTTGTTGTTGTTGTTGTTACTGTTGTTGCTGTTCTTCATCTTCGTGTTGTTGTAGTTGTACTTATTTTACTATTTTTTCTTTTACTTTGTTTAATTCTTCTTCTTCTTCTTCTTCTTCTTCTTCTTCTTCTTCCTGAGGCGTCGTGTGAGCAAAAAGTGAACGGCGTGGTAAGGAAAGATTGATCACCACTTCCAAACATGTTTCGCTCCATATTATTTGTATTTGAAATAATTCTCTCTCTCTCTCTCTCTCTCTCTCTCTCTCTCTCTCTCTCTCTCTCTCTCTCTCTCTATTCATCTTCTTTCTATGATTGCTTTCTTTTCGTCTTCCATTCCATTTACCTTTATTTTCCGACTTTTACATTTATCTATCTTCTCTTCCTACGCTTTCTTTCATTTCTCTCTCAATTCATCCTGTTTCCTCGTCTTCCATTCTATTTTTCTTATTTCCTGAGTGTTTATGTATCTATCCACCTTTTCTTTCTTTCTTTCTTTCTTTCTCCCTACTACGTATTTCATTCCTCTCTCCACTCATTCCTTCCCTTTTCCGTTTCTTCGTCTTCCCTTCAATTTCCTTTATTTTCCAACTTTCCATTTATCTATCTTCTCTTCCTTCGCTTTATTTCTCCCTACTATACCATTCCTCTAGTCACCCACCCACCCATTCCTTTCTCCATCTTCAATTTCCCCCTCTCACAGCAAAGTCATTCTATAACTTCCACTCGTACAAGCAAAACAAGAGTAAGGGTTGTGTTGGGAAGAGAAGCAGGTTAGACTCATCTCCTGTAACCTTCCTTCCTTCCCTCCCTCGTGCATTGTAAATTACACATTAGCATCTTAACCACCAGGGGCTCTATTCATAGCCTCTCCGAACCCACAGGCACACGAGATACGAGAGCCTCTGTTACACCGTGTATGCTGAGCCTGCGTGTGCTGAGCGGGGTAATCTATAGAGACTGGGATTGGGTTACATAGACGGTTGGATTCTCTTCTTAATAGGATCGGATTCTGTTGTATAAAGGATTGAAGTCCATTTGGGTTTTTTGGTTTGTTGGTGTTTAGTGTTTGGTTATGCACGTTGTGTGTTTTGTTTTTGTTATTTTGTGTTTTTCTGCCTGTTTGTTCGTGTGTTTGCTCTCTCTCTCTCTCTCTCTCTCTCTCTCTCTCTCTCTCTCTCTCTCTCTCTCTCTGTTATTTTTGGGAGTTTTTTGCTCATTTGCTTTACTTTGACATGGAGAAAATGCTCAGAGAGAGAATTTGATATATACATCTCACTCTTGTGTTACAACGTCAACAACAACAACAATAAATACAGCCACTGCTATTACTATTCTTACTGCTACTACTACTACTACTACTATTACTACTATTACTGCCAAGACAACAACAACAACAACAACAAAACAACCACTGTTATTACTATTCTTACTACTACTACTACTACTACTACTACTACTACTACTACTACTACTACTACTACTACTACTACTACTACTTCAACTACTATTATTATTAGGCACTATTGCTGCTGCTGCTGCTGCTGCTACTAAGACAACAACAACAACAACAACAACAACAGAATCAACAACCAGCACAACTACCACTCTTCCTTCTCCTCCTCCTCTTCCTCTTCCTCCTACAATCCCAAGAAAACAACCCAACCCAACCAGAAAAGAAAAAAAAAATCACAAAACATTTTCCTTAACCCAACAAAACAGGGACCGACCAAAAAACGATGAACAGAACAACCTTCCTTGGGGCACGCCGTTCTATGTCACCTGCACCGAAACTATGAACTTATAGACACATCTAGCAGTGGTGGTGGTGGTGGTGGTAGTGGTGGTGGTGGTGATGCGGTGGTGGTGGAAGTGGAGGACAGGAACACAACTGGATGAGAACGAAATAGAAAACGTGAGAGGGGAAAGCGAAGTAGAAGCTAAACAACTATACGTCGAGGAGGGATGAGATAGAAAAGGAATCTGTGAACGCAAATAAAGAGAACGGTAACAAATAAACAAATACAAAGAAATAAGTATAAGAAAAGAAAAAGGAAAAGAAAAACTAATTTATTTAGACTCGTAGAAAAAAAAAACAGTACATAAAAAAGAGAGGAAAAATTCTTCGTTCATTTAGACTCGAAGAAAAAAATAAACTAAATAAACAAAGGAAAACAAAGGGAAGAAAATCTATTCGTTCATTTAGACTAAAAAAAAAAAAAAAATAAAAGGTAATCACAATGAGGGAGAGGTGGTCAAGGCGCATGTTGGTGGTGCTGGCAGTGGTGGTGGTAGTGGTGGTGCCCTCCTACGCCCAAGCAAACAGGAATGGATACACACGGCGGCAGAATTATCACCGCTATAACGGACAAGGCGTCGTGATGAGCAGAGGGTGAGTACTGTGTGTGTGTGTGTGTGTGTGTGTGTGTGTGTGTGTGTGTGTGTGTGTGTGTGTGTGTGTGTGTGTTTGCTTTGTCTTTCAACGCCTACTTTATTAACGTCCCACACGATGACGCACGCACACACACACACACACACACACACACACACACACACACACACACACACACACACACACACACACAGATCTCTACTTTCGCATTTGTTTATTCAACGAATGTCACGCAGAGAGAGAGAGAGAGAGAGAGAGAGAGAGAGAGAGAGAGAGAGAGAGAGAGAGAGAGAGAGAGAGAGAGAGAGCTCATTATCCCTACCCAAGACTCTCTACCCAAACTTTCCTTACCCACAACTACCCTCCCCCTCTCCCTCCCGTCCCCTCTCTCCCCTGCCGTGACTTGTGGCTCGGGGCACAAAGGGGACAAGGAGTGGCATCGGGAGGGGGGCGTGTAGCTTAGCGGGGGGCGGTGATCCCTTTCCAAGACTCGCGGGACTAACAGAGAGAGAGAGAGAGAGAGAGAGAGAGAGAGAGAGAGAGAGAGAGAGAGAGAGAGAGAGAGAGAGAGAGTCCTTTCACAATCCATAACTTCTTCAAATGAAGCATATAAAAGACTTAACTCCTTCAAAATAACTTCATCGTAAATATCTTTCCTTCTCGTCTCCAAACAACTCCAAACTTCACGTAACTAAATGAGGACTATTGATAATTTTTAATAGCTCCCTTAGTAAAAAAAAAAAAAACCTTGAATCAATAGCTACTTCATTACCTAAAAACGCCATTAAATAGATCCCGCTGGACACGAAATTGAAGTACAAGAATCGTATGCTACATGTACGATAATCGGAGAAGGTACGGTAGTAGCAGTAGTGCTGGAGATAACCGTAAAAAAGAGAGATGGTGAACTTAAATTGAGAAGTCGATCAGAAAATTTTTAAGCTACGAAAAAATAAATGAAACATAAATGAATACATGAATACTCAAATAAGTAAAATAAAACCAATTAAATAGACAAATTAGAGTAAATGAACGAGTAAATAAAGTAGAAATATACATATATATAAGATGAATACATAGAAGATAAATAAATTAAAGAACATATAACAAAATTCTAACTCTAAACTGATGGGTATACAAATTTTCTTCATATGCGTGTGTACTTTTTCTTTTCCTCTTTTTTTGTGAGGTTTTCCATTTGGTTCATGAAAGAGGCGAGGCTTAGGGAGGCTTTTAGGTTTGTTTGTATATGTCAGAGTCCCGTCCACTTGTCACGCCGCTAGATGGCAGCAGGAGTGTCACTATACTTGAAGGGCCTGAGAGAGAGAGAGAGAGAGAGAGAGAGAGAGAGAGAGAGAGAGAGAGAGAGAGAGAGAGAGAGAGAGAGAGAGAGAGAGAGAGAGAGAGAGAGAGAGAGAGAGAGAGAGAGAGAGAGAGAGAGAGAGAGAGAGAGAGAGAGAGAGAAATAACGAAATACAGTAGACTGGACAAAAGAAAAGCAAAAGAAAGAGTTTGAGAAGAAAAACGATGAGAGAGAGAGAGAGAGAGAGAGAGAGAGAGAGAGAGAGAGAGAGAGAGAGAGAGAGAGAGAGAAAGCATATATTTACCTTACCTTCTGCCTAAGCCGGCCACAAATCACTCGTTGACACTCGCAGGATCAGAAACAGGGGGAGAAAAATACCAGTAATATAACTGAGTGCAAGAAGGAAGTGAGGGGGGAAGATGATTCGTGAATGGGTGGGAGAGTGAGAGGAATGGGGGAGGGAGTGGGTATGGAATAGGAGGAGGAGGATTAGCAGGAGTAGGAGGATGTGGTGGTGGTGGTGGTGGTGGTGGTGACGATGCTTGAACACAAAGAAAGAATATCATTGTTTATTATTCTTGAGTAACGGGAGAGAGAGAGAGAGAGAGAGAGAGAGAGAGAGAGAGAGAGAGAGAGAGAGAGAGAGAGAGAGAGAGAGAGAGAGAGAGAGAGAGAAGGTTTGGTTAATGGGTAAAAAATATTTGTTGTCTGCATATAAGTGAAAAATTGAAATTCACGTACAACAACAACAACAACAACAACAACAACAACAACAAGAAAATCAAGAACAAGAACAAGATATATAAAAAAAAACACTGACATTAAGACAAAGAAAGAGGCAAAGAAGAAAGATGAAAATGAAATCGAAAAAAAAAACAAAAAAAAAAAACAACGATAATAAAACCCACAACAACAACAACAACAACAACAATAATCAATAAATAAATAAAACTTGACCGTACAATCTTTGAAGTCAAAAGTACCAACTTAACTTTACGGAAAAGGCAAAGAGGAGTCACGCTGCTGTGGTTTGTCCTTCCTTTGTGTTCCCTCGTTCTCCTATCACCCCTCTATCTCCTGTTACTACCTATACTTACAACTCCTATTGTATCCCAGTCTGCCCCTGCCGCACGCAACTCAAATATTAGTATTTCCCGCGGTGCAACACACACACACACACGCACACACAAAGAAGGAGAGGAGGAAAAGAAAATGGGGAATAAGTAAAGAAATAAAGGAAGGAAGGAAGAGGAAATAAAGGGTAGAAGGAAATAAATGTGAGGAAAGAAAATTGCAGACGAAAAAAGGAAGAAAAGAAGAAAGGGAAAAATAATGAAGAAAGAAGGAAAGAAGGAAGAGGAAGAAAAGGGTAGAAGGAAGAGAACAGGGAAGAAAATGGGAGACAGAAAGAAAAGAAAGGGAAAAGTAAAGAAGAAAGAAAAAGAAATGACAAAATATGGAGAAGAGAAAAGAGAGAAAGAAGAAAAATGAGAAGAAAGTTGGAAACGAAAGGAAGAAAAGAGGAAAGGGTAAAGTAAACAATAAAGAAAGGAAGGAAAGAAGAGGAAATAAAGGAGAGAAAGGAAGAAAAAAGAAAACGGGAAAAAGAGCAAGAAAAGAGAAAGGGAGGGAAGAAATACAGAGAGAAAAAAATAAAAGAAAGGAAAATTGTAGGAAAGAAAAGAAGACAAGAAAATGAGAGGGGAAAGAAGACAAGGAAGAAAAAAAAGGAGAAAAAAAGCGCTTTGTCGTTTTGTTGATTGTTTGAGTTTCCTTTGTGTTCCGCTGTGTTCCCTCCCCCGCGACACAGAATCCTCATAGAGTGTGGTGGAGGCGCCTGAACCAATTATGAAATGCAACACTTTGCCGGGATGATGCGCCGCGCTAAGAGGGGCCGGCCAGACACAATAGCAGCTTCTGTGCCGCCAACACCTGCTGCTACTACTGTTACTGCGACTACTACTACTACTACTACTGCTGCTGCTAATAATAATAATAATAATAATAATAATAATAATAATAATAATAATAATAATAATAATACTGCTTATGTTACTACTAATATTACTGTTTCTGCTATTATTTTTCTTACTACTACTACTACTACTACTACTACTCACCGCTCACTCTCTCCCGCAATATAAGCCTTCCTTCTCATAATGTTTCTTCTCACAACAAGGAAGAATATGAAAAGACAAGACTGAAAGGGAGACAGGAGCGAGAAAAGAAGGGAAGGGGAGGGGTGGGGAGGGGAAGGGGTTAGGTGATGATGGGTGATGATGCCACTGGGAAAGCTAAACCCCTTGGAAGAGTGAGAGAGAAAGGGGGAGAGAGAGGAAGAGGAAGGGGAGGAATAAGCCTTGTCGATATCTTCAGAAAGGGGAAGTGAGGGAGAAAAAAGAAAAGGAAAAGGAGAAGAAAGACAGGATAGAGGAAAGAAATGGGGATAAAAGAGGAAAGAGAAGGATTAAATAAAGGAAGGAAGGAGGTGGAGGAAAGAAAGAGTGAGGAGAGATAAGGAAGAAAAGAGGGAAGAAAAGAAAGAAAATAAGAGAGGAAAAAGTAGAGAGAGAGAGAGAGAGAGAGAGAGAGAGAGAGAGAGAGAGAGAGAGAGAGAGAGAGAGAGAGACGGATGAAAGACCTAAAAGAAAGAACAAAAAAGAGAAGAAGAAAGGAGCGAAATTATTAAGAAGAGAGGGAGGGAAGAAGATGCAAAAATGAAGGGAGGAGAGAAGAAAAGAAGAGAGGAGAGAAGGAAGAAGGAGAGAAAGAGAATAAAAAGAAAGGAGGGAAGAAAGGAGGAAAAAAATAATATACAAAACAAAGAAAACGAGTAAATCAACGAAATAAACAAACAAATAAATAAATAAATAATAAAATAGGAGAAAAGTCGATAAACAAGAAGTAGGAAGAAATATTAAGAATCATAAATAGAATACCATAGAATACCTTAGCATCACACCTTTGAATACTCCTCCTCCTCTTCCTCCTCCTCCTCCTCTTCCTCCTCGTCCTCCTCCTCCTCCTCCTATCGCTTACCTTTACCCTTCCGTTACCTGCACCCTCCCACCCCCTCCCGACCTTACCTGAGCGTCCCTAGTTAAGGTAACGAGATAATTAGGTAGATAAGCTGTTGAGAGCGACTGATAATTGCCCAAGTATGTCCATATAAGGCAGGGGGTGAGATAATGAGAGAGAGAGAGAGAGAGAGAGAGAGAGAGAGAGAGAGAGAGAGAGAGAGAGAGAGAGAGAGAGAGAGAGAGAGAGAGATTGTATACGGTAAGAATGTGAAAAGGAATGAAAATTGTTTACCACACGGAGAGAGAGAGAGAGAGAGAGAGAGAGAGAGAGAGAGAGAGAGAGAGAGAGAGAGAGAGAGAGAGAGAGCAAGCAAGCCGAAATAATAATAATCCTTGACTAAAAGCGGAACATTAGACATCAAGGTCACATTAT